>NW_026857564.1:0-82974 GCF_026571515.1 Ruditapes philippinarum | reverse complement strand
CGGTAGAAAACTAATTATGTATGCACAGGTAATAAGAAACAACATTAAAGTTGACCGTCCGATACGTATCTTCATATGCATACAATGTCCGTTCATTTTCGTTAACGAATCTTTTAATGTCCCTTTCCTCTTTTTAAATTTCTTTTTACTAGTCCGTGGTCTCTTTTTGCTCGAGCCACCGTTCCGTTGCTCGATGGGAACAGATACAATAGTCTCACATTTTCCGTCACACGTGGAAACAGTGTCAGCAGCAGAAATTTCATTAAATGAATGACTCAAATTAAGCTGGGGGACTTCCAATTGTTTTAATTCTATACCATCAGATTTAGTTTCTTTTAAAGACTTCCGTCTTATCTGTGATTTCTTTAATTCGGTTGAATCAGATTCTTGCATCAGAGTTTCATCTTTACTTGGCGATGAATTTTCTTTTTCTATCATACTCTTAGCAGCAGCACTTTCAGCTTTTCGTATCAATCGCATCTTCCGATGTTTACATACTTGTATTCCAACAAAATAATACAAAACTGATAATGTGGTGAATATAGCAACTGTACTTGCCATCTGTAATATGAAAAATATGGTTGGGTATATTGATCGGTCATATCTATTTTCTAACAAACATGATTTGCCATTAACATTTCCTAGCGGTATAGTTCTTGTTCCATAAAATAGTAAAGACGGCCAAGTTATTGTCAAGGCAATTAATATACAGCCTATGCACATGTATTTTGACCTCTGAGCACTAAATTGAGGTCCATGAGGACGACAGATCCTTCGAAATCTGTCAATAGCAATTGCTACAAGAATAGCCGCTGACGAGCTATTAAGTATATACGTAGAAAATCGCGTCACTTTACAAAGCCAAGGTTTATCAAGAATTACTGAATATATCATTATGTATATTTCCATTGGTAAAGTTGTCATACAATTGATTAAATCCAGTGCGGTTAAAAACAATATAAACATCCTTGATGTACTCTTCCTCCATTTAAAGAAATAAACATACAACACAATGACGTTCCCTGGTGTTCCAATAAGCATTAAAATAGATGTGTAAATTATTGCCGGTAACTTTGCTTTAAATTCTTTCAAGTTGTATTCATATAGAATATTGTTTTCGTCTACATTTTCAGTGATGTTTGTCAAATTCAGTTGAATTAGGTCACGATTCTCTGTCATCAAGTCTCGGTACGAAAAGCTAGATTCCATGACCCACTTCTTTTATGTAAAATACACCATTTGTTCTGCAATGCGGAAAACTATTCCCAATATTACTCAGCCTTTATGACTTTTTAGTACATATAGAAAGACTTGCCTCCCCTGATGATTATGTTGTTTTCCTGTTTGAGTGCAATATCTATTCTTGATTATAAACAACCATTAACTGGAGTTCGTTATGAAACGTTTTGCATTCTAACGAGCGTAAGTAAATTATTTTCCATTCCTAAGAGAGGCTGTCAATTACTTTTGTACTTACAACATTGAATCCTTTTGATAATCCTTTATTTTATTAATAAGTTCATTTAATATCTGTCGTTAAATGTTGTCTTTTTTATATTTCATCTTAGGAGTATTAATTCATCAAAAATTCAGTATGTTGTCATTATTAAGCATATGCTTATAAATATCATGTTAGCAACACTTCACTATTTTGTAAGATAATCGAATTTTCATCACTTCTAAGGCATCTGCTAATTAAATTAAAAGTTATGTTTTTCTTCAATTAGTTGTCCAAAGAATCTCATTAACACTCTTGTTTACCTCTGAAGGCACTTGTTTAGTAAGTTTTCCCCTCCGAGGTAGTCTTTGATCTGAAAAGAGATGAATATATTTTGAAAAGGTGATCAGCTGACGTGATCTATCATGATGAAATGGAAATTTCAAGCAGGAGTACATTCATTCATACTATCGGAGCAAAATAAAACACCACTGTATCATGTTTAAAGTTAATCATTAGTTTTAATTTTATCTTAATTACCGGTTGATAGTTATCTTACAGGTATAACTCGATTATGTTTAAGTAAAGGCTTGTTTTAACTGCAAGAAAATACAACAAATAAATACTCTCTACAAACAAGATTGGAAGTAACACAACTACGGTCCATTTAATAGATAATAAAGAAATCTTAAAGAATTGCCGGTCCATAATTGAGTTCATTAGAAATGTTGCAGTCTCTGTTTGATTAAGCCTATTCATGAACTGAAGATATAATAAACACAACGCTACTTTAACTAATCTAATGGTTGATTCCCAGATACTTTAAAGAACAAGTGAATAAAGTAGAAAAACTATGATTGATAACAGAACCAAACATAAATGTTATGATATGTAATTTTCATTAAGAATGATTTATTTACACGGAGTAAGCATATGTATTTCCTATGTATTTGCTGAAAATTAATATGTATGGAGCTGACTACCTAGCTTCTAGCTACTTTTGATGTTTATTGACTTATATTCCTTGTTTTATTTTTAAACTGATATACGAGGGGTGATCCAAACATTCGTGGACACCCTGCAAATTATTATACTGCCATAAAATACAATGGGTTCTCAAATTAATACATGTTGAATAAAAGGTACAGTGTCGTGTGAAGAAAAGAAAAAAAATCGTCTTAATGGTATGACTATTTTTTTCAGGGGATGCTGTATCATGATAGTATATACTATAGTATGAATGTAATATATTGTTCCTAATCACATGTTTATATGTGATTTATGATTTTATGTAACAAGTGCAAACATATAGATATGATTAGAAAAAATAAAACAGAACGAACAAGTGCACAGTTAAACAGTTTAATCACTATAAAGAAACAAAACCAATATATGAAAATAGTGTTTGATGAATATGATCAAAATAAGGGCATCTTATATTTGAAGAATTACAAATATATACAGTGCTTTTCTGACGTCGTCGATTAATATGTGCACCAAATATGTGGCTGTAGTGTCCCAATGAAGACACTCGCAGTGCAAAGATATAAAATAAAGCTTAAATTCTAAATGATCAAACTAAAAGTAGCTATTCGTAATATTGTATTTCTAGAACACGATAAATTCAAACTGTTAAATCTATTGCAATCAGCTACATATTGTGTTTATCTTTGACAAAACAAAATTCACCTAACATTAACACAAGAAAAAATAAACATGGTATACTAGTTTTAGTAATATCTTGCTTTGTAACGTTTTATAACTTTATTTTTCTTAGATATACCATCACAAAATTAAACTCATCTTGGAGTTCACGCTAATAACATATTTAACATTTTTTATCATTCATGCTTTTTTATCTTTTAATATTTTCCTGTTCCTGTTTTAACGCGTAATATTTGTTATATTTTGATAGCTATATGTTTTACTTTAAACAAAGCTCTGGCTGCTCTCATAATTAAAATTGTGATTGTACATATCAAATTAAACATTTTGTTATTTTTGCAACCCGTTAATCTATTTCTGTGTTACACTAAAATACAATAATAGGAGAAATCGCAGCTTCTAAATGCTATTAAAACACAAAATACAAAGAACTGAGCACTATATCCATAAGACTAACTTGTATATTGTTACTATAAACGAACAAATGAAAAATATGAAAAATAATATAATAATGACAAAAAGAGGAAGAAAGCGATATAATTAAAAAGATGATAATATAGTAATGATATAGCAATATATACAATCTTTCCTTAAATGAGCTTAAGGCATGATAAAAAATATTAAAAATATAATACCTTAATGGATTTTTTTCAAAACTCCAGTATAAAACAAATAACAAAATACATCCTTCAATAATTTAAGCATATTATCAGATAGGAACGGTATCACACACTAAGTCTTGTTACTTTATGCGATCTAACCGTTCGCCTGCCGTGATTATCAGGTTTTATATAGCGTAAGTTAAGCCGATGATCAAGGTATGTTATTTATAGGAAATCGGATTTCACCAGATAGGTTTATTGATAGGTTTATTGAAAATTGGTATGAACAAATAATTCAAATTAAAGACATTTGAAACAATATATTTTAAATTATTTATAAGAGTGAAAAAACAACAAATATAACAACAACAACATCGGATAGCTTTTAACTTTTAAGAAAATGTATCTGTTATCAAAAAATGTTTAAAAAAAAGTCGTAAATGTTGTTCACATCCTGCAGTGTTCCTGGTGTGTAGTTGTTATTAACATTCAAAAATGGAATAGGAACACAAAATAATTATCTTTAAGTTGCTCCTTTCTAATATGACATGGTGTGAAAATATCAACATAATTCTATTTAAAAGAAAAAAGACCCCCAAAAACATGAGTATTTTTGTCAAAATATTGACTATTTCTATATACTGTGTATGCTTATAATTGACTTGATACGGAAACAGTAAATAAAAAAAAAACGCCAAACAAAACTAAATGTCTTATAAAATGTTTTTAACAACAGGTGCAAGATAGATGAATCTTTCCAAGAACTATTTGAATAAATGGATCATAACAAGGATAAAAATAGATAAGTTTTTAGAAAATACAATGAAGGCAACGAACGTGTTTTAAGCATTTTCACCGCATTATAATCTCGAGATACTATGTAATAATTATCTCTGCCTTATACTCAAACATACTTCGCATCTCATTTCGCATCTCGTGATAAGTTCTGCCTACCTACTTTAATTCGCTTGTACACTATGCGGATAGTGTAGATTGAATATAGCTGATTCTAGCAGAAATGATAAAGCGATATTCAGCTTTTTTTTTAAAAGGAGGTTAACATTGCTCCTTTTCAGTGAATCTTAACACTTTGTTTCTTTTTATAATAAACTTTAATACCTCAAACACGTTACAAATGGGTTGAGGAACAGCTTCATTTGCACCTTTAAATAATGAATATTTTGTAAAATGAATAAATAAAACATTTATGAATAATTAAACATCATACTAACATCACAGTAAACAAACATAAAGTAAATTAGTTCTGGATGATGGTTTGCTTCCTACTTTTTCTACGATGTAAGAGTAAGTGATACAAATTTTGACATTTAGCTATGACGTCAGATTAAGTGATAATTGTATTGATTTGTTTTGCGAAGTTTGATCATGTTTTGACGTAATAAGTTTAATAAAAGCTTCATTTTGAAGTTTTTACCTGGATTTCGTATATAAAATAATTCACACTAAAATTAACCTAGCTTTTTAGAAAATAACAAAACGAACCTTTTGTTTTCACCCAAGCATTTTCAATACAGTATGGGGAACATAACCAAATGTGTATATAAAAGAAAAAGTATGGTTCCATGCTAGAAGAATTGCATAAGTATCAATTAAGACAGTACAATGGTTAGAAACATATCAATATTATCCTTTCTAAGAAAATGAAAATAAGAGAATAAAGAGTATTTCGAACATAGATCTTCTTCTAAACTATGAAATATCGAGCAGAGGTTGATTTGCTATAAGTCAATATAAACCATTTTTGTTATATTTCAGCTACATGTGAACAAAAATATTGAGGTTGTCTATTGTCGAATATTTGAACAGGTATTGTGCCGCTTTGATAATGTAAGAGTGATGTTACCTTTTTTGTGTGCACTTAAAGTTTACAACCTTTGCCTGAATAGGTAAAACAGGGTTTTCAGAAGAAGCGAAAATAATGTAAGATAAGATACAGAATTTGAAATGTCTTGATGGCAAAGTTAGTAAAGTCAATAGGATGCCATACAAATTAAATTTTATCATGAGTTTAAGTCTCGCAAGTTGTCTCACTTTGCTTTTTTCTCTATTCTTTTTTTTAATTTTTACATTCGATACAAATGAATGGGAATAAAAAGGCAGTTTTGTTATAATATTTAATAATTTAGATACACTGGTAATAATGATTTTTATCCTGTGTAGTGTGTAATATGTAGTAGTTATGCAAAGTATACGTACTTCTGCAGTGCACGAGTATTTCGTGCCAACTTGACATACATTCCGAATAGAGTTGCACCAACTTGCTAAATATAGTAACATTTAAGCAAAAGAAAAAATGTGAAATGAGAAAGTAATAGAAAATAGCACATTTTTATAATCTTTACAAGAAAATATACAAAATACATGTATTCTTTCTTGATATAAATCTCTGAAATATAGAGTCATTAAGATTATTTAAAAGTTTTCATAACAGTGTTTAGGAATTACACGAGTCTCATTAAACATCTTTCCTATTTGACCCTAATAGTCTTTTCAACGGGCATTACAAGTCATTAAGTGTATAATGAACTAGTTATGCTAAAGTTTGTACTGAACTTGCAAGTCACTCGAAAAAGAAACCAAAATTATAGATGATCCAATTCAGATATTATGCTAAATATTTGTCTCTATACAAAATTTATTTAGGAAATAGATATCAATTCTGAGTGCATTGTTGTAGAATAATGCACGGTTTGAGTTCAAATGCGTAGTAATATAATCACGAAGGCCGATAGGCCTGAGTGATTAATTACAAAGCATTTGAACGAAAAACGTGCATTATTATACAATAATGCACGAAGAATTGATATCTATTTCCATTCTAATACGTCAAGAAAAAATATAATTTTTATTATAACGTTGGACTTTATGTTTGGTGGTTGAATTTGTTTTCGCCTCAGAGTTTCCAATAGAAACGTTCTTTAGAGGCCGTTCCAGTGGGTTGAAAAAAAACTGTCGTTAAATCTACCGTGTGTAGAAACATTTTGAAAATAACGAATTTTGAAAACGTTGATACAACTTTCTTTGTTTATTTATTTCAGTTTATAATTTTCCAAGCGAAATACAAATTATTAAAAGTGAAATAAATGTAAAACTAAACTCGTTTGCGACATTAAATAGCGAACTTGATTTGATTGTTTTGCACGTGCTGTTTGGCGCTACATTGTGACGTCACGTAAACAACACTTTAAACGTCTGTACAGCGTTAACGACTGAATTAAAGATATTGGTGTTCGGATTAATTTTCTTAGTTAGACCATTTTCTTTCATTCTAGATAGATTTCACAACAAAATTCGACAAAAATTGTTTTAATTTATCAGATTTTTTAAACAAAATGGCGCCTTCAATATGAAAATACACAGGGAGATAATAAGAACGGCGAGTGCATTGTTGTAGAATAATGCACGCTTCCGGCCTTCTTTGTCTATATAGAAAAAATTCCGATAGTGTTAGAATCTTAAACTTAATACGTATAAACTAATCAATACGATTTATTTTTATTGGAAACAAATTACCCTTCTAGAAATATTTCATTCGGTAATAATTTCAATCTGCATTATTTATACAAATAGTTATATAGGATTTAATGTTCTGTAGAAAATTCAAAACATGTCGATCCGTCTACAGCATTAGAAACCGATGTATATGTAAATATTTAAACACTGTCTAACTTCAGAATACACACAAATAACAACTTACATTTGTTAAATCATTAAATGATTACAAGTGTTATTTTTGAAAAGAATATACTTACGTTGAAATTTGTTCATCCATTTGTGTGTTTATTGTTGCTGTGTTTAATCCATAAATAAATATCATTTTTGTACATGTGTTGATAATCAGACGAGGCAAATGGGGGTAAATGCACTTCTCGGACAAAAATATGTAAGCAACCGAACATTAAATACTATTAAGTTATTTTTGCAAATTAATTCCCTACACCAAAGTGTACATTTTAACATATTTTGATTTGCAATTTCCAAACGAAGATCAAAGTTTCTCTGACGCCCATGTAACGCCTACATTCTGATTACACTCAAACAAGCTAAATTAACTTTATCAAAATCTGCCAACTACATCTTACTTTGTCATGACATATTATACAGATATAAGAAAATTGATAACTTTTAAATAACTAGAAAATAAGCTGTTTATTGAAAGGATGAAATTTTACAGAATGTTTCGAAAATAAACATCTTAGCATAGCATATAACACATACTTGTTCATAAAAAAACGAGTATTTTCATTAATCAAACATTTCAAGATTTTCAAGATGTAAATTGAGATGCTGTTCTTTTCTTATATTGTTACTGTTAATTTTTGGAATATCTAGTGTTATTTGTAAAAGATTAAACATCATTTAATTCATATGTGAGGGTCATTCTTTAAAAATTCTATGAGAAAGGAGCAGAATTAATTTGTTTTTGTACAAAAAATATAAAATGTAAATCTCATTTAATTTAGTGAATAGATTATCTAAAATGATCATATTGTAAAGGGTTATTATTGATAAATAATGTTACAGATTGGATTGGTGAAATAATAATGTATATACACAATCAACGTAATCAAGATAGACCAGCACATATCTAATCGTTCAAATTGTTTTAAAAATGCATTATCAAAATGTTTTCTTTAAATGCTTTACTATTCATTAGTTTATAATGAGATATGCAATCTAATTGCAAAACCCTGGAGTTAGAAACAATTGAACAAGCATTTATTTATATCAACAGAAACTCTAACACATATTATGTGTAAAATTAAAGGAAAAAATAAATTACTGTCGAAATATGGTTATATCGTGCGTATTCTAATATTATTTGTAATCTGTTCTGCTGCTTAGTTATACCAGGCAGAAATATGTATAAAACGATATGAAAACCAACACATTAATGTAAGCTGTGAATTGATAATGGTCGAACTGAAGTGTTTGCTTTATAAATCATCGGAAGAAAACTCGTTAGATTTTTACAATACTTTATCACAACATGCGTTAAAAGAAAAGTTTGTATTGTTTTATATGTAAATACAATTGATGCAAAGTGTAACAAAAATGTACATGTTATAATTGTCAAAGTTCATGTTTGGTACATTGCATTAAATTATCTTCCTGAACCAGGTTTATCTAGCATTTATCTTATAATTATATTATAACATATATGTGAGTCTATATATTCGTGTTTGACTTTAAATAAAACTTATCAATTCAAAAGTATCTATTCGAAAACAGATGAGTCACCATAACGCACCGGAAACGTCTTTTGTTCAGGTTACACATACCACATGCTGCTAGCATAAGCACAGATCATTTATCTTGAATATTTAAGATACTTTCGGTTGATATTTTACCACTTGTTTTGTTTATTTACAATGAATTGATATATTATTTTTTTAAAAACCATTTCAACCACATGCCAAAATTAAGGTTTAAAAATAATTAACTTCGCGATTGAATAATTTTCCTAGGATGATATGTAATAATAATGCATGCACAATGTCAACATGTTTGTTTCATTTGTACAAATACCTGACAAAAATGCTTAAAATTTGCAGACATACGTTCTTGTTGTATGAAATCAAATTAAATATCAAATCAAAATAAGATTAATGCCACACTTAACCGTTAATGGATTTGACCTGCCTTAAAATAAGAATTACCCGTTCAAAATTTAAGGGATTTCAAAAACTGAGCCACAACAATATAGAACATGTTCAGACTTCACGCAAAAGGAAGTTAGCGGACACCATTTGCAAATACAACTCAGTTTCTGCCATACTTCGATATTTTTAAGTGGAAACAGTCAATGTCAACTCAGTATTATAATCAATAAAATGAAGTATTATCTTTTTTAAAATTGTTCAATTCTATCAATTTAAAAAAAAATACTTACATGTTTGTAATTACATAAGCGTCTTAGATAACTGGCAAGAGTGATTTATAAAATATAAACAGTTCTCGAAATAATTTCTACGCCCAATGACAAAATCTAAACGATATAAAATGTCTTGGAAATGTAGATAATAAGTTTAATAATTTCTGTTAACTACATTAAATAGCAAAACAATATTTTGTTCCAGAACATTTTATTTTGTTTACGTACATTTTTCATGTGTATGAAATAACAGAGACATTGTATATTAATTTTTCATCGAGAATCAGCTATATGACAATGGAACCATATAATTATACTGTTGATAAAAATATTTCATGAGGTATAGATTTATACCCTTTAACTACATTATGATAAATCCATCGTTAAATATGCTTATACTGACTATATAATCCACTCACCCAGTGATAAAAATAGCATATAGCATATGATGAACAATTAATTTATAATATTGAAAAGTAACAATCGAAAAGTAATGTCTTACATTGTATCAATATAATAACTTCTTAATTGTTTCTTACACAAGGTTTCAGCGTTTTTATATGTATATATATCCATTTACCTTTGACAAGTAAAATGTGTAATACATTTTGTAATCAAGCAAAATCTTGTTTCTCAATTTTAATAAAAATCCTCCACATAAACAGGGAAAGAATTGACATAAGTTTTACCCAAATTAGTCTTGCTATGTTGTAAAATATAAAACTTATTTGTAAATGTAAAATTTACCGAATTTAAATAAAGCAAAGGTAAATTTAAGGTAAATTTAATAGAGAATCCAGCATGATGACAGATATTTTATAAACTAACATCCACCTAGATGTTTTTAATGAGGAAAGTTTGATTTGTGCTGTATATACTTAATAAAATACTTAAACGTATAAACAAATATCATTAACAAATAAACATGTTTACAGCTATAAATAAATCAAACCAGACATACAGATCTTTTCCATTTACAAGATGAGATCAATTTTGCTCACAGAAATATGCATGTTAATAAAGAGCTTAAAGGTAGCAAATTAATACGTTGGTTTGCTAAGTCAATACTACAACATACTTCATAAACATACAAATAATCATTTTCTTGAAATTCGAAATCAACGTAAAACCTCAAAATATTTTAATTGATTAAAATCTTGGAAAAATATATTTTTACCTAGATTGCAGCAGATTCGTAATACAAACAAATGATCTACAATAAGGCACGTATGATTTATTTTGTTTATATAATATAGTATTACAATGTATATGAAACAGATTATGAAACCCACTACCATTACATTAGCTGTTGCTAGATAAGATGATGTACATCTATAACAATATTTGCGTTAATGGAGCAATCATGATAAGACAGACTCAGTTAAGTTACAAGCGAGAAAAAGTTCCCATGGCAGCCAACACACAAAAAATATTTAAGTTTATTCGCAATACACATTAATCCAAAGTAGGGAGTTGTACACTTAATTAAATGATGAAAATTAAAATGAATGCCACAATTTTTCCCGAGGTCCTGCATTCTGACTGCACTCTTACATGTCTTATTCTTTCAGTGTCAATCTCAAACCTATCCAATACTTTCTGCAAGTATCTAAATGATGCAAGATGTTTTAACGTCAAGTTATTCTAAGTTTATTAATAAAAACCGTAATTTTAAATAAAAGACTACCTGAAAAAAAAGCAAATATCAAAAGTTAAATATTTATATTTTACGTGCTTTTACAGACCGCATGAAGTTACGTTATAATCGCAGACTTTATGTTTTAGATTATGGTATTCATAACATTGAACTTTCAGTACTAAATCCAATAAGAAACAAAAAATATACTGCTGTACCGTTTGAAGTCCCATCATATACCTTGTCTTGTTCTAACGATAAGTATGCTATGCATACAAATGTACTGTCAGTACACTATAAAATAACGAAGTCTTACAGGTAAAACCATGCTCTGTTCTTCATCAATAAATTGATTCATTTAAACTCCACATTTTCAAATATCTAGCTTATAAAATATCTGTTTTTTTTTAAATGGTGTTACGCAAAGAGATCCTGTCCCAGTAAGATTAGTTCAGGCTTTATCTTAATGCTGTTATTTCTGTGAAATAATTGGACAAATTATTTCTGCAAGTTATTGGACAGAAACGCCTAAAATACATTATTAAAACAAGATTGCATTTGAGAAAAATGCTATGCCACCGCATTAATACAACACTAAATAGTAGTGTAGGAACAGATTTTTTTTGTTTCTATACAATTTTGAAGATTGTAATAATGCATATATCCCTGACCTATCTAATTCTTAATATCAGATTAGTGCTTAAATCTGTTGTTAACTCAATAAAAGATCAGAGTAGGAATATATCAATGCACTCGACTCTAGTGAATTTGGTGGTGAAGGTCATATTTCACACAGCATAAATTTCATGACTACATCAAAGGACAACACAGTAAGACACTTTGTAAAAATCTAGGTCAGCTGAAATCAAAGTTCACTTTACATCTTAATCTGTGCACATGGTTCAAATTTCATAGCTGTACATCAAAGGACAAGAAAGTAGGTCACATCATCAAAATCTAGGTCACCTGATATCAAAGTTCAATTTTACAACTAAAACTGTGCACATGGTCAAAATTTCATTGCTGTACATCAAAGGACAAGAAAGTAGGTCACTGTCCCCTTGGGCAAGGCAAAATTTTGGACCCAAGGATTTAATTCAAAACAATCTTGATACAGTCCACCAAACAACATTTCAAGTCAAATATCTAAGTTGTAGCTTTCTCCCATTCAGAAAACATTTGTTTTATTTTCTGTTTTTACTATGTGTACATAATGAGAATCACTGCCCCCGGGCAGGGCCAATTTTGACACCAGGGGAAAAATTTGAACAACTTTGGTAGAGGACCTATAGATGATATTATATAGCAAACATCAAAGCTCTATGCCTTGTTCCTTCAGACAAAAATATTTTTTTACTATATGTACATAATGAAAATCAATGACCCCCATGGCGGGAACAATTTTGACCCCAGGGCTATAATTTGAACAATCTTGGTAAAGGTTCACTTCGCAAAGTCTCATGCCATATATATAACCTCTAGCCTTTGTCAATTCAGAGGAGAAGAATATTTAATTCAGAGAAGAAGATTTTTCAAGTTTTTACTTTATACATATAAGGAAAACTATCGCCTCTGGGGCAGGGCAATTTTAACACTAAGGGCATAATTAAAACAATTTACTTTAGTAGAGGACCCATAGATGATATTATATACCAAATATCAAAGCTCTAAGCCTTGTACCTTCAGACAAGAAGATTTTTTAATTTTTTACTATATGTACATAGTGAAAATCAATGACCCCTGGGGGTGGGGCCAGGCCAATTTTGACCCCAGGGCTATAATCTTGCTACAGGTTCACTACATAATGTTTCATGAAAAGTATCTTAACTCTAGCCTTTGTAAATTTAGAGAAGATGATTTTTTTAAGTTTTTACTATATACATATAAGGAAAACCTATGGCCCCCGGGGCCGGGCTAATTTTGACACTAGAGGCAAAATTTGAACAACTTTGGTAGTGTACCTATAGATGATATCATTTAATAAATATTAAAGCTCTAGGCCTTGTACCTTCAGAAAATAAGATTTTTTTATTTTTTACTATATGTATATATTGAAAATTAATGACCCCCGGGGCGGGGGCAATTTTCACCCCAGGGCTATAATTTGAACAATCTTGCTAGAAGTTCACTTCACAATGTTTCATGCAAAATATCTAACCTCTAGCATTTGTCAATTGCTAGAAGAAATTTTTTTAAAGTTTTTACTATATACATACAAGGAAAACCAATGACCCCCGGGGCGGGGCCTATTTTGACCCCAGGGCTATAATTTGAACAATTTGGGTAGAGATCTAGCAGACAATGCCTTATGCAAAATATCTAAGCTCTAGGCCTTTTTGGTCTTTACAAGAAGGATTTTAAGTTTTTACTATAATGTACATACAAGGAAAACCAATGACCCCCGGGACAGGGCCAATTTTGACCCCAGGGCTATAATTTGAACAATCTTGGTAGATTTCTACCAGACAATGCCTTATGCAAAATATCTAAGCTCTAGGCCTTTAGGGTCTTTACAGGAAGGTATTTTATGTTTTTACTATATGTATATATAGTGAAAATCAATGACCCCCGTGGCGGGGCCGATTTTGACCCCAGGGCTATAAATTGAACAATCTTGGTAGAGGTCTACCAGACAATGCCTTACGCAAAATATCTAAGCTCTAGGCCTTTTGGATCTTTACAAGAAGATTTTTTAAATTTATTCTTATAATTCCTTTTGGTTGCCATGGCAACCAGATTTCTGCATGGAATGAAATTCTTTGAACAAGTTTAGAAGCCCTTCACCCAAGGATCAATCCTGCCAAGTTTGGTTGAAATTGGACTAGTGGTTTTTCACAAGAAGATTTTTTAAGTTCACTATATAATCTATATAACACACACACACACAAACAAACAAACAAACACACACACACACACACACACACACACAGGTGAATCGCTATATGCCACCGCATCGCAGATGCTGCGGTGGCATAAAAATAGATCACGAAATTTTATATGATCATAGTAAGTACAGTCTACTGTCCCTAGCACAGAAACGTAGTTAAATTCATTTACGCTAAAACACATACTCGTTCCATTCATAGGTAAAATTTTGTCTTCAAACATAGTAATTTATAGTTACTAGTATTGCACACAATATAGGGTTGAATATTAAGCATGTTATGAAATCCAATACTATCCACAAGCTGTTGATAGATAATCGAAGAGCAGCAAATACTACCGTTATTTA
Organism: Ruditapes philippinarum; assembly: GCF_026571515.1. Lineage (NCBI taxonomy): Eukaryota > Metazoa > Mollusca > Bivalvia > Venerida > Veneridae > Ruditapes > Ruditapes philippinarum. Next base: position 68,505 of record NW_026857564.1, on the reverse strand, counting down.
TTCAATCAAAACAACCAGGCGTGTCGAGTTTCAGGTGATTTCTATTTTCACGCATAGTTATATAAACAGTTAGTCCATAACAAAATATTTTTATAAAGTTACTTTGCAAAAAAAAACAAATCAATCAAATTACATACGGAAACACTTTAATAGGCATTTAGAATTGAGAGGAACGTCTAAACTCTCCTGATGCCTTACTGTCTAATTTACGATGCTTAAACAAAAACAATCATGCTTAAAATATTCTGACATATTATTAGATTTATAAGTTATAAAATAAAATCATGTTTAAGGACAAGTTAATTTCTTACGACTATATACAAATAAGGAATAGATAAAGGTTAGAATACACATCACCAAGCATCCCGTGCTTCTTTTAAATCAGTGTACATGTATTTATATATAACGTATGCCGTATAAAGTCACACAAAGATCATAGTTATCCTGTTTTCAAGAGATATATGCCAAGTAATTATCAATAACAAATTGCATCAAGAATTCTCATTAAAAAGAACTCCTTACAACGTCGGTCAAACGTATATTTTGGTTTGATTAAATTTGTTCTTTAGAACTCGAGATAATGTTCGTTATAACTAACATTTTATAGATTTGCCTCGCAAATAATACGTATTACAAATACCAAAATTACACTCAGGATAAAATATTTGTTGCGTTTTAATTTATTTCATTTTCAGTTTGAAATAATAATAATATGAAATCTTTTACATCTTTTACGCATCTTTTATGCCTTTGTTAGGAACATCATTTATTATATCGATCACAAAATTCTTTTTGAATTAGATAACAAGCAATATAGATATAATTATTACCTAGAAAGGCACTCCATAATCCAGGTATAATCCAGTAAGAATGAAGAGGCAATTGCGATTTTATCAGACACTTGCTGTTGTTATTTGGATACAGTTTGCTACATAGTTAAAATCATCGTGTTTTATCAGAAACACGATAACGTCCTATGAAAGCATACCTAAGCTGCAAGTAGATTAGATAGGATGCATGGAACTTTACAGATTTATATCTTCTTAGGACACATAAATGGGCCTGGGACATTTTCAATTTTGCCATTTTTATTTATTCTAGGATCCATTGTTTAACTAAATAGAATCAACATTAAGAAAAATATTGCCAATATGATAGCTACAATCCGTGGTTTGATCATAATCATTGTGATGAATGTATGCTAAATACCTTTCGAGTCTGACAGTAATCAATAAAGTGTCACCTTCTCATGACCATTCAATCAGCCGATCATGACCGTTTTTTGCGTTTTTGAAAGTGGTTAAAACCAGTAGGGAAACAAAAATTGACAATTTCGAGATATAACAATATTTGTGGAAGACAGAATTGGCGGCCTAATGTTTTTAGATACACTTATAAACCAAAGAATATTTGAATCTAATGTAACGCTGAAGAAATATTTGAATTGTCTTCTTGTGTTTTTTTTAAGCAAAATTTATGAATTGTCTGATTTCAGCGATGGTGATGATGATGATCAGACTTTTATGTTTGCCATGCTGCCTGATCTGTAAGATTTTGCTTAAGTTGTATGGATTATGTATACGTTTTAAGTAAGAAATGAAAAAAAAACACATTCAAAAGTTTAAGCAAATTCGCTATATTTTAACAGTTAAGTGGCACGAATTCGTCAATATAAGCAAAAGAGTTATTAAACGTCATGTGTAAAATAATTTAATCATTATAAGGCTTTATAGTCTCATTCAAATGAATTAATTGCAGAAGTTAATATAAATGTTTGGAAAAATGTTCCTGAAAAAAAGAGAATATTTTATTTTGTAAATGTAAACCCCAGAGCTATGGAAAATGAGACTAGAATTCATTGGTTCAGTATCAAACATGTATAAAGTTTAAATGTATATATATAGTGTTTCAGACGTATAACACTATGTTTGAAATTTGTCAAGTCTAAATATTGTCAACTAATGTCTCAACACAGAAACAAATTAAAATAGTGTGCATAATCTCTATATTTCATTCTGTCGATGTTCTAATTTTTATCAAACAATTAATTATCCCATAATTTTGTGGAAGGACAGACGGAAAACAGACGTTGGTAAACAGAACTGGTAGAGGACTAAAAGGTCAACGATAATTTTTGATAAAAGATGATAAAATTAACAACGGTGAATGTTCAGCAAATATTTAATTTCCTTTCACTCGAACGAAATATTTATAAAATATAAAAAGTTGAATAAAGATGAATGTAGATAACATATATTATATTTTAGTTAGTGCTGATATGTTGTTCCAGACATAGAGTTTGACGAGCCTGTTTGTATTAAAAAAGACTGCTTTCTGAAATGCTTTGAAGAATTTGATTGTTTTAACATCAGAATATTAGAGTAGTTATCAACAAAAGAATATAACTTGATATTGAACAACTGATGTTTAAAACACAGTTTACATAAATAGAAAGCTGTTCAACTTTGATGCCAGGTATTTCAAAAATGAACATGAAAAATTTGCAACAAATATCGGGTACCTTACCAAATGCACGTTGGAGTTTTTCAATCTGTTAATATAAGATGTCAATCAATTATCTCCTCTAAGATGCCTTATATCTATTTTATGTCATACTTTAATAAATACTTCATTGACTAGCAAAACTTTGTGCATGTTGTTCTACAAACCAAAAGCATCTTAACAGATTTCCACAGAGCACAACATTTTACAGATAAAAATATATTTTATGACATAAAATGCATTCGTCCTGCAAAATGGCGCATGACTTTTCCTTAGATATCCGAGATAAGAATGTTTGATGATTATTATTGGCTTTCGTTGATATAATGCCGCTTTGCGAAATAACTTTCTCAATTGATCAAAAGAAGCCACAGATAAGTTCGAACATATGTCTCGGGAAATAATTAACATTTTTTACTTTCCCAATTAACATTATGTTAAAACACATAAGAGAAAGGTTATCATCAGAAAACGAATCAATTTTATGTCGATCAAAGAAACAATGAAGAGTTGTTTTGTTTTACTGTTAGACTTTTTTGAAAATGAAAATTCCAGACAATTACAGAACCCATTAAAGAAAAACATGTCGTCAAAGTGCTGCTAAATGTCTAAAAAAAACAAAAATACACAATGATCGTTGAACTATCAAAATCAAAGATTAAATATAAAACTGACATTATACAAAGGAATGAAATAGGCTAATGCTGTCAAGTGTGCATCTCAACACCATACTATTATACAAAATGCCTTTCATCATTAAAAAACCTCATTTGCTCTTTGATGAAAATCTCATTAAGATAGATAATTTATCTAGTATATTCCGTTATTTAAATTATATAATTAAGAAATAATATCGGTCTTAGCGGTGTTTTTCGGCTTTTTGGAGTTTTGATGCGTATGAATTAACCACGAAGGCCGTAGGCCTGAGTGGTTAATATTTTCCCATCAAAACGACAAAACCAGTGTTAAATAGCCGATAAACACAGCTAAAACCGATATCATTTCGATTCTAACACGATAAAATAAAGAAGATCACTAGTGATATTTTTTTCAAGCGGAAATAAATTGTGGTGCCGATTTTCGTATAACGCTGTTCGATTTTCGCACCCTTTTGTTTCTAAGACATAGCAATTATTAAACAAAAGAAATAATAGGAAAAACAGTTATTTTATCAAGTTTTCAACAATAAAAACTTACGCCTTATTATGGATTGTATTGTGATTATATCAATGCCCAATTTATTATTATTGTATGTTTGAAATGACGTCAGCGTTTATGAATGAGTTATATACTTAGAATGACGTTATTACGCTGCTTACGGATTGGCGCCGTTTTGTCAAAATATTAATTAACTGATATGGATCAAATATGTGGCGTTAGTGTATGTGATATATTTTTTCGATATTGTTTGAAAAGAAAACATTATAAGAATTGAAAATATAAATAAAAATGCTTTTATTGTTGCTTTGTAAACTATATAATCGAGGGGGAAAACATAACAGCCGCTCATATAAGTAATCCCTAACCAGTGTTTTTTGGCAGTTTAACACTGGTATTTTCATCTTTGTCTATAGTGACAAAATCACGTTGAGTGTTAGAATTAGAAATATTTCGTTGACAGGTACAATGATATATAGCTGAAAAAATAAGAAATAAATGAAAGATTTCTTGAAAATAAATCATCAAATTAAGTTATTCTAAACATCGAAGAAATTGCATTTAATGATTTATCCGATATTATAATATCGTGTGTTTAATTATTGTTCTATTCGTTTATTGTGATGACAGACAAGAATACATGTAATATGTTATTTACGCCGCTTATGAAGGCAAATGTGTATTTTGTTATATTATAAAGTTAATTTTAAGATTTTTTTCCATTTTCTACAACATTCGTTCACTTTTAAACGTTTTTATCTTAGTGCCAAAGTCAATATGTATTTGTTTTCTAATTTTATACAACCGTTCAATACCTTCAAAACACGATTTATTGATAATGTGTTTGAAGAAATCGACTGATATCAATAAAAAATTTAAATCAGAATATTTTGAGATTGTCGTCCAATCTTGTTTTTTATATCTTATTTGCAAAACTATACGTCGAATTAGTTTGTAATGCTCAGAATAAACCTTATCAAAATGACTTACTCTATCATGGTATTAAAATTATATAAAAAGGAGATACGAACAAAGCGAAATTAAATGGGAAAATGACATGAAAATGCACTTGATTGTTCTATCAATTAAATGTTTACATTTACACTGGCGCAATGACTTCAATGATATCAGTTACAGCAAATTTATTTGTTATTGCATTGATAAAATAAAAAAGAGAAACCATTAATGGTTTAATCTATCATACCACCGAATGGTACTCAAAACATCGTTTAAATCTCATCTTTACTTAATCGATGTTATTCAGACAACTGTAACTTGCAAATTAAAGCACAAAAAGAATGTAAAATCGTTTTGATTTGTAATGAAGTACCAAGAGTGTCTATTCTATTCTATGACGATATTTCTCAAGGAACAAGACCGGCAAATTAAGGGTATTGTCGGATTGTCTAAGCCCTTTATGCTATAATAACAACATATGACCACGTAATGAATAATGATAATTATCTTACTTGTTAGATTTGTGAAAATGGCCGAAATAAAAGCACCACCAAGAAGTATAAGTAAAGAACATACGAAGTTGATAAAAAATAAATATCATTTAAAAATTGAAATTGAGCGTTTGAAAAATAAACAAACAAGAAAAAAAGCAAATGCATAAACAAAACATATGAAAAGCCTAAATTTTAAGCTAAACATCACATCTAAAGAACCTTAACAACAACATAACTAATTGATATTGGGTTACAGTAACATTACGTATTATCTTTATTAACGATATATTTGTACTGTTAAGACCAATAATAGTATGTATGCTAACGATGTGTCGTAAAACAGAAATAAACCATAATGATGTTGAAATAAAAGAACAAAAAAGTACACACAATATACCATCATTAGTGTTCGTTATAGATAAAACAAGAGATGTTTTATTTTACTTACTGTAAATCTTTGTTTTGCAAAATAAGTGTCTTATTATTATATCTAGCTGTTGATGTCAGAAAAATATCAAACTATCTTCTTGTAATCGGTTAAGAAGAGACATGGACAAACCAATTTGTACAAAAGTACAAAGAAAAATTAAAGTCAGTATATAGAGCTTTTACTTATTAATAAATCGACGTTTTACTATATATTTCTAGTACAATGTTGGATATTATAAATAAAGTAATATTTGCATCAACCTTGAAAACGAAATGAAATTCTTACATTTATCAAACGAGAAAATATGTAAACAATAATAAAAAATACACTTTAGTTGTTTTAAAGTACTAAGAAATAAGTTGAAAATAGTTTTGTTTTCGATTCCTAGCGGGATTTAAGTCTTAAGCACTTGAACGTTTTACTTTTTTATGTCTCTCTGCATAATCAATATAATTATTCTGCAAAACGCAGAAAAGATTTTATAGTTATATGTTCAGACCCACATCAAAAGATATAAAATCTAAAAGACAGGTTTGTCAAGTCCTGTCATGTTAAAAATCATTGTGCTTCAGGATTCTTCTATTCATCCCCTTTGAAATGCATATACGAGTATAACTGCAAGATTGTTTTTAGCAAACAATTTTCCTGTCATGAAGCTTGCATTTTTAAAAACAAATTGCATGTTAACATAAAACACATTCAAATCTTATCAATCTATTAATTGATGTATAAGACATAGTTTCACATTGTTATTCATGCTTGAAGTTGAGCACCAACATTGTAAATGTTATATTGCGAGCTTAACTGGTGAAAGAAGACCTAAGGGACCCCTTCGTGCATGATTTAAGGCACCAATGGGTATCGAGTAGAATATCACAGACGAAAATAAGCTTGAAAGTGTTAAATAAATTCATATATAAGACGTTTATTGCGTTCTAATACAATAAAATTTTATATGCTAAGAAAAAACTCAAATAGTTTGAAGCAGACTGAAATAAAAATTACAGTTTTGTATGATAATAGATTTTTAAATTTTTCTCCTGTAAACAAGGGGTAAGCAAATATCGAGGACACCTTAAAACAAATTGTTATATCGGAAATGCCATCAATTGGTGATTGCTTTGACATTTTTACACCAGGCACCAACAATTATCAGAGAAAAAATAATCAGTATGTTATAGTTTAAGATCAAACAGCGCAATACAAACCATCAAGGGTCCTCTCTTTGATTACAAACAAATGCACTCATTACTCCTTATTGATATCGTCTTTCTGTTTAACACACTACACAAGAGACAGAAAGTGCCTGTATATTAATGTACAAATGAGTGTTTTATCATATGATAATTTAGTTGTTTTAAAGTACTAAGAACTACAATGTCAATTTGCAATTATTGGTGGTTTCAGCTAATGACAAAAATAGCAAGATTAAAGGTATCAACATGATTTCCTACGTACTACAGGTTATTTGATACAAAAGAATGTTTATTAAATGAATGACAAAAGCATGCATGCTGTCATGCATGTATAATCGATACGAATTTTAGATAATTTTTACATATATATTAATTATGCATTAGATACAAACAACTGTCACCAATAACTGGTATCAATTACGGATGAAAATTGGATCAATAGTACGTATAAATGATTGAAAAGAACAGTGACTTAATAACACTACTGTTTTCAATCATCGGAAAATGTGTCTTATTTGAAATGCATTTCTTTCTATTCGTTATAAACACATACTATCTTAGACCAAAGTAAAAATAAAGATATTTGAAATGTAAGTGAAAATATTATGAATTCTAAATTCTATCGAATATATTTAAGTTTTTTATGTACATGACCAGGCTTTTGTTTCTATATTAACTTGATAAAAAAACAACCAATATCAATAAAAATAAGACTTCTTTAATTTGTTAAGAGCATATTTTAAACTTCACACTAACAATTGAATGTTCATAAGACCATCGTATCACGTAATGTGTCATGAAATTAAGCTCTGAAAACATTTCGAAACAGATTGGTTTTGCAAGATGAGAAGTCTTGATACAAAACAGTGAAAACTTTGCGTTGTAAATTCATCTTTAATTTCATTTCATACACAACAATCGTGTGGCATTTTACGTTGCTAAAATGATCGTGTCTTTTTATATACTGGTGGTTTTTCAATTAAACTCTTACTGCGTGCACAGTTACAAACATAGAAAAACACCATGAAAAATCAAAACACCAGTAAAACTCAAGTATCTTCCTCTTCGTACAACCAATGCAATTATGATACAGGTAGGGACGGTGAATGTATGAGAAAAATAGATGGAAGTCAGCATTTTTGATGTTTATCATCGGAATTTTAATGTTTCATACTGAATTCGCTTGTTTATACGTATATTCAAGTCGTATTGAAGCAGCGCAAATTTTCATCAAATCTGGGTTACCGTCCGAAATCTGACATGTTTTTAAATATTATAAGCATTTTTTCCCACTGCCGTGTTTGCAATTGATAATCTAAATACGTTACGCAGAGATAAAAGTGAACAATTTTCATTCTTTTAATAATTCTCAGCGTACAAAAATTACGAAGCGAGACCATTACATTAGTTAAGAAATATAAAAAAATAAAAGTGTGTTAAAGACTTTTACTACAATACATAAGGGATATTTTACAATATCACAAAAGCAATGTACATTTATTTTATAACTGGTTAAATATAGTTGATGTATCTATCCGGAATTATACAGTAAGTGCTCTCTTATTTGTGGAATGATACAACATGTCAAATTGTAAATCATCATTAGTGAAGACATATACTAAACGTGATAACCTTCAAGTAAATAAACTCATAAAAATGCTTTCAAGTATAATTAAAAATATTGAAATGCTTCATGTAGAAAAAATTTGAAGGTGAGCCAAGCTCATTAAATTCTCTCTATGACTAAGAAATAAGAAATGAAAATCAAGAAAAAAATCAGGTTATTGAAATCATTCAGAAACATATAAATTCCATTACTAATGTGGTTTTTGTGTCCATCTTGTATATTTTTTATTTTGACTGCAAATGGTTAGTGAAATATAATCTAAAATCTCAATTCTAACATGACTCGTGAGTTTGTCACTTTACACAAAGAAGAAACCAACCGGTGAAAAACTGCCAACAAACACTGGTTGTTATGGTTTTACATGTTCTCCATCCGATAAAATTGATAAGCAAAGGCACCATTAATATAACAATTCATAAGTAGCGCAATGCCGTCATTAAGAATGCACCACATTCATAAAAGGCCTCAGAATAACGTCATATTAACTATCATGGATGAGGATGAAGACCGACTTTCCAACACCGATATACATTATCAAATCCAATTCGATTAGTAAGTTTTTATTGATGAAATAATTATTGAACAAAAATATATATACAACAATCAAAGTGAAACGTTTCTTAAAATTTCATTTCTTGTTTTTCTTTTGCAACAATATGGTGCAGAATAGAACAGGTTAATACGAAATACTGAAAAATATTTTTAATGATCCCCAATAATATCCGTCTGAGCGGTGTCGGCTATTTAGCATTGGTATGCACTTTGATGCGATAAAAGAAACATCTCAGGTCTACGTGGCCAGTTCCTACCAATCAAAGATTCATGGAAGAAGAATTTTAATAGTACTTCGTATCTTTGTATCAATTTAAAATAGTGTATTTACGACAAGTTCGTCCATTTAATAGCATAGAAAAAACAAACAAATTAAAACCTTTTCGGGAAACACTTGTTAATGTACGTTTCATGTTCATTTTGTTGTATGCCAATGCAACAAAACAGACGTTTTGTATCACGAAGGCCTATTTGTCGGCAGTTGTATTTTATAAAAGTTAATTTCAATTAGTGAGACATGCAAAAGAATTGCAAAAGAAAAACCCAATTGAAACAATCAAATCAAATCTAAAGAAAGAAAGAAATAAAGAAAACAAAGAAAGAAAGATAGAAATAAAGGAAAAGGAAAGCAAGGATGATTTTAAGAATTTAATTATATAGGATGATACCATTGACGTTTGAAAATTCCCCATATGTTTTACAGAAAGAAATAATAAAACAAAACCTGCTGCGTTTATAGGTTATGATCATTACAAAAAGATTTAATTTAGAGTATTTATTTCTGTCAGAAATTTTATGACATACTTTTTTGCCTAATTTAAAGTGTAACAGTCCAAATGAATGACCATCCTAAAAGTGACTATGGGCAACTAAAATTTGACAACATAGGTCAATAATATACCTTAAAAGACACCTGAATGCGATATTTAATTAAAATTACCGTTCGGTTTACGAGTAATGAATACTTTTCTGATCTAAGCTTAGATATTATAAGGGATTGTTTTATTCAGAAATAAGGAATATAATCTTTAATATCATCCGTATGAAACCAAAGAACCAAATTCTAACATTCAGCTTACTTTTGTCTCAAAGTGTTTAAAATGGGTTTAAAAATATTATCCTATCTCACTCTTTGACGTGTTTTCTGTTAGAGAGCCTTAGCCAAAATATCCATGTGATTTTTCCAACTATAGGGTCTGTTAATAAAGTTTTCTAAACTTTCTCTGAAGTATGTTGATCTTGCCATTTTATTCTTATATGACTTAAAATCGGGTACCAAATTTGTTAAAAATATCGGGTACCAAATTTGTTTAGGAACTGAAAATAATTAAGCCAATATCTTATAATAATCTTTTAATTATGATTAACACTTGATTTGTTTTTCAAGAAGTAATATGAATAATTTATATACGAGTATAATGGGATAAGAAAATAAAAGAAAGAAACACAAAATAGATCGTATTTGAGTTTTAACCTACGACTTTCAGTTACAGTGCTGATGATAGTATTTGTAGCCTATTAACGTAGGTACTCCTCAAAACGGAGGTATTGCATAAGGACAGTTTTACCTTAATTCAAATAACTTTAATTCATATATGAATCTAATTCGGAACCCAAATTTATTATTCTACTATCTCAACTATTATGTTACGTTATCTAAGAATCTATCTTAATTTGTGAAAAGACAGTAAACGTAACAGTAAGTGTACTGTTTGCATTCACGGTAATTTTGTCTCCGCGCCTGTGAGTAAACTTGCTTAAATTTATTTCATTTATATGACTGAACACTAACATGTTAAAACAACCAAAACGCTCGTCCTAATTGTATTGCTTTTTAAAGAATCATTTCGTTGTAGAATTTGAAACTACCGACATCCAGTCTAAAATAATAAAAGTACAAGTAATAAAAAGATGATTCTATATCAAAATCAAAAGATTAAGTTTTTAATTTACTTTAAATTGTAATTTAAGAAATTATATCAAAATGAAAACTTTTTATTTTTTAATTACTTTAACTTGAAATTTAAACTTAAAGGGTAATACATTTAGAATAGTAAAAGCTGTGGAAATACCATGTTTTCACAACAATATTTGCTACTATGCTTTTAAAATTTTGAGTGAAAATACAGTTATAAGGTATAATATTCAGTAGAATTTTTGCAGACAATTAGCATATTTGTAATGCTTAATTTTGAATATGACAAGGATGCACATGATTTATGTGATTACAAAAAGAGTGAAAGTACGTAATCAAGCAATAAATATAGCTATCCTATATACTTATCTTTATATATTTAATAACTTCAGTGCATATTTTATTTCAAAAGCAAATATATTGTTAATATAAAATAATAAAGAGGAATGATTAGATAAGTATTTTTATATTAAAAGATAAAGGCCTGTGTGTGGTCTGAAGCAATTGTGCTTAATTAGCAAAGATTTATTCTACGGGGTAATTGGGTAATTTATTATTATAATCAATTAAGAAAATATATACAATTTCTAAACTTACCCTTAGAGATAAATGTTAATTGGATTGTTTTTTGCAATTTATAGTTGATAATTCAACTTTCTACAAACAATATTGGGGAAAACAACAGGTGAGTCTATATCGTTACTTTTTATTGAAAGTAAATAAAAGACAACTAGTACATGTGATAAAGTGTGTCTAAAACTATAGTTTTATTATTTTATGCGAAGGTTCTTAAATATATCATGGTAAATTTGTAATTATGCAGTTACAGATATTGAAACAAAAAATCAATCAGGAATTTCGTATTTGCGACATACATCTTCATACAATGTACCTACTACACACATAACCATATCTTTATAAACGCATTGCGTGTTCGGATGAATGTATTGACAAATGTACGATAACAATTCACATCACCATTTAATCACTGCAAACTAGATTAAAAATAAAGATAAAATGAACATTTTATTAGAAATGATGGAATATGCAAAAAAAACCAACTCTTAACCGACTTTTAATAGTAACAAAAAAATATTGCTTTGGTATCTTGATAATTTGTTTGCATCTCAGATGACGGATGCATTCTATGTAGAATAAAAAAGAGAGAAAAATAATCGAATGTGACGACATATAGTCAAATAAAATCACAACATAATAAAAGTTTTATTGCAGACCATCTAAGAAATAGAAATGTCATCTAGGTATATTCAACGACTCGAAACAGCAAAATCAACTCAAACAGAATATAAGATAATCAGTAAGATGGAATATTCACGAGTAGCACCAAGTTATTCCATGGCCAGCAAGTGAAATAGAACTTGTGTCAAGGAATATTTCGATTACTGAACTAAATTTTTTTTAATCAAAACGTTAAAAAGACATAAACTAATACGATGAAAAGCGGCCAAATACACTACGATTACGACGTCACGTCATTAAGTTGGACCATACTGGCCGGTTACTGAAACAATAAGGCTCAAATTCAAAACAGTGAAATATCAAAGAGATAATTTCACTGTTCAAACAGTGAAATTACCAATTTTATATCACTGATATATTTCTATAAACCATCGAAAAGCATGTAATAAAAGAAACTCATTTTGCAATCGGGTTTAAATCTGATATATTTTCCCTCGACCAAAAACAGTAATATCACCAAAAGTCTTATAGAAATGAGTAAATCTGACAAATAGTGCAGCAAACACCACATATGACAATATAAAGGAGGTATCATATGACAATTTGAAGGATTCTGCTCATTACTCTTATTGACATGTGCTGAATTATCAGAAGCAAGAACCACTTGCTCGATTTACAATATGGGATAATAACAAACATATAGAAATTATATTGTTTGACTAATTATTCAACGAACGTTAGGTTATTTGACACTGATGCATAAAGGATAAAAGAATGGAAACTTTTTAATAAAATTCACTGTGTATTAAATTTTATTCTAATGTTTATGAAATTGAATTTGCATTTCGCAACCGACTGTCATTTTAGATGTATAGAAATAACAAAGGAATGTCGCGATGAATCTTTTACGAAATAACACATGCTACTAAAATATTGAATACATGTTAATATTAAAAACTAATGTATCATTACTTATTTGTGCATACCATTAATATTCATACAGAATAACTAAATAGCAAGTTGATGTTATATGAATAAATCGCAAAATGCATAATAGCGAAGACAAATAACACGGTTAACAATGCAATTAAATATCCCTCGCGTTATTATTCACTATATAGCCTTATGTGACGCCTGAGAGTAACAATCCGTTATGTCAAATGGCAATACATTTTTTCTACCTTCTGACATTACCAAGCGGTCCTCGCGAGCATACTGAGTATTATGTTTGAGATGTCTATCTAATATTGAACTGTTCGGTGAATAAAATAAATTTCGCATGTTAATGCGGGCGATAGAACACAATTTCTACTCTTAACAATATCATGGCAACATCAGTTGACATTACTTGCCAAGGGTGAACATTTTCTTCACCGTAATTTGGATGTGATATTTATATTTTGTCACATGGCAACATTACCAAACGGCACTCACGGGCCTTTAGAAGAAATGGCAATCTCAGCTCGGTTGAGATCATTTGTCTTGAGTGTTATTTCGAAATCAATTTGCTTCCCTGTATATTTACATGTCCGTATATTAGCAATAAAACATGATCAAACCAATTTCACACAATCATTTTATGACATTTTGACAGAACTTTGTAAATTGAAGTACATTAAGGATATGGATTTTTGGACACTCTAAAAAGCATTTTGTCCTACCACCCTCATTGGGACTGATATTTATATAAGCCAAGTTCGGCGAAATATTCAATTGAATTAATCTGATAAGCAAAATGTCATCCTTCTGTTACCTCCCAAAAAGTTTCAGTAAGCTCAAAAATGAAACAGATGTATATCCAGCCAGAAAGAAGTAAATCATTTCATGTTACAATTTATCACATTCCAAGATATAATGAGCACTTTTTTCTGTAAACTTTCTAAAATAGTATATGTCGCTTGGAATTTGGTTTTCATATGATACGTTATCGTATATTGTAAGACGTGTACTGTTGAAACCTTGAAAGTCGCCTTAAACTCTTTTTGCTTTTCCAAAATTAAAATGTTGTACGTTAAACAGCTATATTTATCTCCACCGCTCACCAACTGCACGGGCTTTTTATTTTTCCTTAATATCTGAGATAGAATTATAATACATTTTTATGCTAATCTTAGCGATTTTGTGTGCCATTAAAAAGATGTGACTTAGATGCGTTAAAGGGAAAAGTAATATTAGATATGTCAAGGTCAAATATCGCAAAATGTATGATAATTAACCTGTTGCACAGTGTCGTGTTAATGGAGTGGAAGTTATAACTGCAGAAGCAGACTTTCAAAATATGAATTTGTAAAATGGTATAACAAGAATGCATATCTTAAGCTTAAGTTAAGGCCTCAACAGACAGTAGGATTTAGTTGTACAGCACTAATTAGAGATAAATAAACTATAAAAATATAATAGAGCAATAAACACTTGCATTCAGACGATAATCCTGCCTTGTAGGAATCATCTCAGGTTTCCCTAAAAATGTTCCCTTCCAATTGATACCTGACATACTTAAGTCACTAATAAAAAATTGTTTTTTCTCCATGAGTAATGATGGAAACACCTCCATTTTTTATAAAAATGTTTTTTTCTTAATGTGCAGCCTAACCGAGACTCAAACCTGGGACCCTAGGAATACCGTACAGCAGTTCTACTGACTGAGCTATCTGGTCGCCTACAAACTACCTCCCCTGATTAGAGAACAGTTCAATACCGTGACATAATCATTTTCGGAACAATTGGGGATTCGAACATACCACAACTTTGGGTCTCCTCAAGTGTTTTTCAACATCATTTCAACCCCATCTTACTACTATGTTAACCTTTTAGCCCTAATTGTTCTGGAATTTCATTCATTACATCCATTATCAGGAGATAAGTTGGTAACTGTTACTTGTCATTGTGGGAGGTCAAGATTTTCAAAATAGAACATCTCCTATCCCTTACTAGATATCTAGACTTGAGGTTTATGAATTCAAGAAACAGTAGCCTTCACACATTAAGATTTGCTTGTACATCTTAGTTTTAATTGGTGTTGTACTTCAAAATCCTACCGTCTGTTGAGGCCTTTAGCTAACGCCTAGAACATGGTTTACCTTAAATGTTTTATAGTAATTACATCTTGTCTCAATGATATAAAAATATCTGTTTTTTCTGACTGACTTGACATAGCTTAGAAACTGTTTAGAACGGGACAACATTATCCTTTACATAATAGTATCATTATATATAGTTAATTTTTCAACAGAAATACCACATGATTGCTGATCAGCTATGTCTATAGAAAATGAATGAGGAAGCAATTATTGCACGTCTTTATTTAATGTTAGAGGTATAAAACATTTCCGATATACTCGTATGTGCAATCAAAATATCGATTTCTAGATTATATCGACATAAAAGTGTCTAACAACGTCTTAGTTGGCACTTGGGAAACATTGCCTTCAGTACTTAGTACTTTTGATTTTCTTATAGTGAATACTACTAGGGACACTTTCCAATACATAATCAACAAAGCCGAGTCTGCAAAGCTCTCCTTTTCAACACTATGTAAAGCTCGTACAAATTTATCTACTAAATAAAACACCAACGAGAAAAATTGCAGGGTTTAAGATGAGCAAAGTATATATCAAATTGAGATTAAATCATAGAATGGCAGATAATTATGATGAATTAGTGAAATAAACCGCCCCTTTGTGTATTTTTTTCTTAAATCATACTAGCGATATCTAAACAAATATACTTGTTGAAAAGCTGCGCAAGCCTGTAAGCATTAACGCATAAATTAAGACATTCGCGTGAACACGCGCGTGATTCAGTGCGCAATGTAAAACAACTTAATACAATAACGGTCTCGGCAGTTTTATTGTCAAATGACATCGATCCTTTACTTGGAAAGCATGTCACAAGCAATGGTTTCTTTACATTTAATACTGATAACGAATAGCCGGAATTGCCAAATAAGACGAACACTTTTATGCAAGAATAGCGTTTATACACCTTTATTCGTGCATTAACATCTGCAGATGCTTATGGACTTATATATCCTTCCAACAAGGGGGCGACTTTTTCTATAAAAACTTTCAATAAAAATAACCATATCTCTTACTCATTATGATTCATTTCAGTTTGTGATGTTTGATTTTAACTGTAGTCCTATTACAAGTTTTCAATTTAAAAAATAAGTTATACATGCATCTTTGAATGTTGTGTTTGCTAGAAGAATTCACTTGACTTATAGAAGAATGTCTTACCAGTGATAGCTTATTTCAAGACAACAACAGTATATACAGTTATAGCCCTATGCTAAATACCCTTATTCAGAAACATATTTGCATTACTCAACATTTAAATGTATTAAAAATGTTTTGAAACCCATGATTGTCAGAGAAGGAACTTCAGAACATAATTATTTTTTTTTCGTATTAATACAAATCAATATATAACCAAATATTCTGAAATAATGACAATGCATTTGTTACAGTTGGCCATATAAACTATTGTATCAAATAACAGTTACAATATGAGTCAGTTCTTAAATAGGACATAACATTCTTGTGATAAAAGATGATTGTTACAATCTAGAGTATCTTTTATGCTCATCAATAATACATGTCTGAAATATTCATAAGGTATTGTAGGATTTTGTTACATTACATATAATTCGAAGTGAAACTGCTTTGTTATTTATCAAACATGAAAATATACATAAATATTGAAGTAATCACAGTATTTGACCCAACAAAGAATCATTATTGCCAGGAAAACTGGTCAATATTTTCCACATACAGAAAAAGGAATCACTTCCATGCTTGTATAATTTGGCATAAGTTAATCTTTGCAAATTCAATTAAAATACGGTATAAATATACCAATTTAATTTTAAAAAATACTTTATTTTACGGAGACAAAAAGTATTGTTGAACGATATACACAGTCTAAATATAACGACCTTAACATATGTATATTCAACCGAAAAATACTATATCTTAAAAAACACATATGATATATTTAAAACACATTTATTTGTTTTCAAAGGAATGGAATACAAATATACGTAGAGTAACATATACGCATGTTTCCAGGATAAAGACCACATTCCAAAACAATGTAAAACACGACTCTCAAACTAAAAGTTTAATACGCTATATCAAACAAGAAACCAGTATATTATGCAATATTGTTTTACATTTCCATGTAATTAAATGTATTCCTTGATAATAGTTTATATAATACATGCTACAAATGATTTGTAATTTACGAAACACTAGAAATTATGTTATTTGTAAAATAACAATATTGAGAAGTTGCGATAAAAATGTCTCAATATCATGTTCCAATACCAGAATGCTTAACACATTTTATCATAAATTCTAAAAATTAAGTCCGAATATTGCACAACTCAAAGAGGGTCGAATGAAAAAAAATTGTATTAAATTCATTATTTTTAACAATCTATTATATAAATGTATCGTTTTGAAGGACATGCTTAAATGCAGTTGTCTTTGCAAATACCATAGTCGAACCGCCGACCTTCCGTATGCTTGTTGGTTTCGAACCCAAAGTGGTGAGTGGTACTTGGCCACGAATCTCTTTACCAGTAAATATATGTTGCTGATATTAAATATTGCATGTTGCTTTTTTCTTCAATAATTCATTTTGCAGCATTGTGTATATTTAGTAAAAAGATATATAATCTAAGTTAGCCAATTAATTTGAATGTATGGATAATCTATACATATCGGAGAGTTATTGAGACAGACACAGTACTTGGAGCAATTGATATCAGGTCACATGCAAATAAAATAATGACTGTACTTAAAGGCAAAATATATTTACGACATATCGTAAAAAAGTTATTTCGAGTAGTGTCTTAGAAAAACGCAAACTTTGTGCAGACTAACCTTAGATATAGGTTTATAGACTACATTATGTTATTATTATTGACAGTGGACTGATTGTTCTAAAACAAGTTCATTACTATTGTAGCAATTATGTGTTGCTTTACACTTTATCATTACATAATCAAAATTGTTATTGCAAAATGTAGATTCCTTTGATTACTAATATTTGTTATAAACAACAAAAAATATTAATAATAATGATAGAATGTTTTAACGTATCGAAATAAAATGAATCGTCTGTAAAGATATTGAGAATAACAATTGAATATTGAACATTACGTTTTTATAACATTTATGTTTCTTTCAATTTTAATTTTATATGTGAATTTAAATATTTCTGATGGTTTCTATAGTTCATGCGTTTATAATTTCATAAGACAATTTTCTTAAACACGACATCAGTGCATGGACGTTTTTCCTAGAAAACTCCATATCTACAATTTAATGATGCAGCTATCGTTAGATGTGCATAAAACCTGGTATTCTCTAAATAGTAATATAATATAACATACGAAGTTATGTGTGTCGTAAAGATTAATAACGCAGATAAATTCATGGAATATATGGTATTGAATGTAAAGACACGTGATGAAGGGTTGTCATTTTAGATCATGTTAAAAAGATATCGATACATTCAGTTTATGAAGGGGGAATATTGAGAATAAAATGCTGAAAAGGAAACTTGTATATTATTGCCATGGAGCCTAAAAATTATCTTTTCTGAATTGTTTTATTCTAATTTATTCAAATCAATTTAAAATGGAAGATTCATATTAGATGAAGAACCTAATTTGTTCACAATTTGTTGAAGGTTTTCTCTAAACATTCCCAAGTTTCCGCAAAGACAACTTATGTGAATTCCTAAAAACTTGTGATCATTATAAGTTTGAAAAAAGTAGACACGCCATGCTTCAGTTTGGTGATGTACTCGTATAAAAAAAAACAAAAGGACATATGAGTTACAAAAGGAAATGTTCAGGTTTGTATTAAAAGAAATATTTTGTAGTTCAAAATGCATTATCAGTGTTAATACTTAAAGTACTTGTGTCTTGCTTTGTTATTGAATGCTTCAGTTATAACACATTCATTAAAGGGCGCGCATATCTGGTTCTTTGTGATATCCAATAGTTTATTTATTGAAGTAGTCGCTGCTAGGGGTGTGGGAAATGTTGCACATTCTATTATATTTTATGAACTCGATAAAACCGTGTCTGAAATTTTCACTTTAAAACTTTGTTCCCATTTATGCCGAGGGATCTCTCCTTTTTCAGAAATTTTATTCTATATAACCTTCTCATCTTATAGGTTAATATCAAACATCTTATAGACAATTTTTATCAAAACAGAAGTTAAACATTACAAGGATAATAACGTACTTTTTTTCTTACTGAAAACTTTTTTATGTAAATATTTAAGCATGATCTTGGAAATGTAAATATTTACATTAACATTTAATGATAATTCCTAAACAAGATATTTTTAATTAAACAAGGTTACTCATAGTATTACAAAGTAATATTGCGTATTTTAACGACTTAATCTTTGATATCGTATCATGTAACATGTCTAAATAAACTTGTTGTTGTCCCGATCAATAATAATAAAGCTTATTAGATTTAAAAGGTACAAATGTCAACTCTACGCAAACGATTCCAGAAACAATGTTTAAAATACCTCAATTAATGTAGATGTAACTGGCTAATAATTGCTCACACACCTATTGACTTTAAAAAAAAGAAACAAATGTACATAAAAGGACTAAGTGCTACATAAGTGTGTTTAAGTGTTTCTACTTGAAAACTATATAATCATCCTTAGGATATGTTGCCTACTTTTCAAATTTGTCTTTTGACGTCTTGTCTGTGATATGCAGACTTCGTAATCTCAAATTTAAAACTCCATTTTATTTAGTTCCGCCCATTTTTCTCGTTCTTTAGGGATTCCGTCTTTCTCTATTTATACTATTTTATTGTATTTTTAAGATTTGCGTAAACGCAGATTATCATATAACGAAACACATTATCCTCAACTTGGCGTTCAAAAACGACTAGTTCAAAAATGAGATAATTTCGCGATTTATAAACTTACTGATTTGAACAAGAAATAAGAAGAGAAAACGTATTTTTATCAAACAAATTAGATAAATAAATGAGTTTTTTAAGTGTTTAGATGTTACAACAAAGTATCTTACTTGAGTTTACATAAAGAGCAGCTATAACAGATATCTGATATATCAGATACATCACTTGTCACTCCATTTACGATTTCTATAGCTGATCTAAGATTTACGATATGTCGTAAAATGGAAGTCATTAATGGTGAGATTTTTCAATAAAACAAAGACAAGAAACCATTATATAGCTTAATCAAGTAACTTACTGACGTATACACAATAAAATGTTTTCGTGTTAAATATAGCTTCCTTTATCAAAAAGATATTTTAGATAAAGGGAAAAAGTATCTCTATATATCGTTTACAATTAGTCATGATTATTATTGTAGTTGCTATTACAAAAAAAAGACAAATCATAACCGGTTGATTTCAGATTTGGTTATTGTTTATATTATTAAAGTGATATTTTCTTCCCATTTTTTTGTTGCTAAATTGAATTGACTACACACTTCAAAAGATTGACTGTCGTAAAGGTAACTGAACAAAGACTGGTTTTGGAAAAATAATAGACTAACATATGAATCCTACAAAGTCACTCATTATTAAAATAAACGATACAGATAAATTCTTATGGATGTTAACAGAAATTTTCTTGGGCCACGTGAGCTCTTTATCGTTCATGCAAAATAAATTATAAATTTGGAAGTAATTATGCCAAATATAAACTTATTTTGACTTTCAACTGTTCACTTGGATTTGCATAATATCACTTTAAGCATACATTTCTTTACTTTAATTCATAAGCTAGTATCATCCAAACAGGGACATAATGAGGAAGTAATGATGGCAAATGATTATAAAATCTACTGATATACTCCTATACTGATACATTTACAGTAAACGATCGATTTCTAAAAAATGTCAAAATTTAAATTTCTTATCGTCGAATGAACACATCTGGGAAAATTTCGCAATTCATATTTTTTTAATTTTATTATTTCCACAATATATGTTGAATTTTGCGTAAGCCGGTTTTAGAGTCATTGACAGTACTGAAATGTGCTTGCTACCGTCTACGAACAAGCTTAATCAAATCAAGCCTGCGATATTTATTCTTTTTATCTCGTTCTTCAACAGCAAATCAACAAGTGTAAAATGTTATTCCGCACCCGTACTTTGTCTCAGTATATATTTTCTTGTGCTTCGGGATCATAACTTTCAGTAATTAAAAGGTTAGAAGAATGAACACTCTCTACGATGTCGGTATTTAGGGGCATCTTATTTGATCTTATCAATCAAACGAATTAACAATTTTAAAATAATTGCATTCATAGCTAACGATGGATCTTTCTTATCAATGTTCATAAACAAAAGAGATCTTTCACTAATCTAAAGTCGTACAAAATATTTTTCTCAAAAAGAAATACCAAAAGGAAAATCAGCAACGTCCAAAACAGTTAAAGAAATTCAATCTGTGCAGAATCAAAGTATTTCATAAGATAAAAGACAGGAACGTGTAAAGTCACTTAATGAGTTAGAAAAGGGTTTTTAAATTATTTTTTATCGCGTGTTAGTAAGTACTTCAATAGGTCATAAGCGATCTCGCGATAAATGGAAATTGTTACAATCAGGATAATCTTTCATGCTCATCAATAATATATCTATGAAGTATTCTAAATGTATGTGATTTTGTTCTTTTCGTAGCATAAATTGAGTTCGTTTGTAATTAACCAAATATAAATAAAACATTATTATTGATGTTATCATTGTATTTGATCCATAAAAACAACAAAAGAACAAACAAAGAGAAAAACAATAAGAAAAGAAAAGAAAACAAACAAAAAGAATATTGTCACTGATTGCACGATTATTTTTATCATAAAAGGTATGCAATCAATATCAAATTTGATTTAAGTTGAGGTTTAGGTCTTCAAAGCATACGTATGTATTAAAAAAGATTATAATACAGTATCACATCACAATAATGTTAACCTCTCTAGAGAGACACCTCTTAGCAACCACCAAAATACTCTCTAATAAAATCCTGTCAAATAACCTTAATTTGTTCAGTAAAAAGGTATTTTAATTAACCAACATTGTTTTCACTGTAATGTTTGAGGACCCATTAAACGACGCAACAATTTATTAAAGTGAGATGACCATTTGTATTAAAATGAAGTAAGAGTCATACAAAGAGACTTTAAGATAAGTATATAATTCAGAGATACTTCTAATGACGATAATTGACAAGCATCGTTAATAAAATCTTAAGTTGGATTTTGCCATAGATACTAATGTTGTTATCTAAGAACAGATAGTAGAATATCAACATATGGTGATATTTTCGTATCAGGTGCAAAACTGAACCTAAATTAAAATCTAAAGAGAGTAATGAAACTATCAAACAATAAAACCAACACGTGTTTGTGGATTCATATTCATACATAGCCAATTACAACATTTTCTTGACTCAAAAAATTCCTTTATACATGTTTGCTTTTCTATTATAACAAAATACGAATCTTTCCATTTTAATCAAAATTGTTATTATATAACCAGTTATTTGGTATACAGAATTTCGATTTGCAATATTTATTTCGTTATTGTCGTTATCGCTTTTCCATTTTATAATATCCAATGCATTATTGAGAACTGATAATAACCAATAAACTGTTTTATATTCATAATATTCGTCATTTGCAAATGTAAATTAAAACATGGATGTACCTAAAAATAGGGGAACTGTTTATTTCTTTTTGGTTTACTTACAAAACAATACAGAAGAATCTCATGCTACTTCAAAATGAGCACTTGCTTTAATGTATGAGTAACTTAATACAGTCTCATTGATATTTTTAAGAAGGTAGATGATGATAATAATGTTTATAATAAGAAATAAATAATAGTCTTGATCTTTGTTCCTGAAGCAACTTACTTCTAGTGTGCAACACACTGTTGTCGGTGGCTTATTTTATTACTGTTTATTGCAGTTACAATATTAAACACAAATATAATAGTGCAACTAATCATGTTTCGGTTTTTTTCTCTTTGTTTTACTTTTTCATATTGTTTTGTTGCATATGTGTCTCAAATCTTAATCTGTCTTCGGATGCAAGACCATTCTGACATTGAAGACCCCCTGTGACCTTGACTTTTGACCTAGTGACCCAAAAATCAAAAGTGTTCATCTACTCGTTATTACCAATCACTATGTGAAATATGAAGACTTTGTAATAAATTCTTTTAAAGATAATCAACGGAAACCATGTGGTCTACAGACGGACAAACCGACCGACATTAGCAAAACAATATACACTTCAAAGAGGGCATAAAAATATCGATATAAGTAAAAATGTTTAAACCAACATACAGCTATGTTTACACCTGTATGCTTATCATGCAAGAAAATTAATAATGATGTCAGCACCATCCCAAAGTCATAATAAAGCAATTATTATAAAAGAGAACACGATAGAAAAAGCAACAAGCGCTTATGCTAAATCAAACAAGAAACCACTTAATCATAACATTAAATATGTTGTTTTGTGCAATTGTTTTAATGCCTTTATAATGAATTGATTAATACATGCTTCACAAAAATAACTGGCACATAACATTATCATAGAAAAATGCTTTCCTGAAAATTGTGTCTAATATACATGTTTAATTTTACCTTTTGACTGCTGTGCTTGTCTGCTCTTTATCTACCATATCTGATAACGAAGGGTTATATAAACTAGAAAATACATTATTTTGTAAAATATGAATAAGTAATCATTACTATAATAAATATGTCTCAATATGTAATCGAAATATCATACTGCTATAAACTAAGTTGTTAACGTTGATTCTGTTGTAAATATATGCACCTTGAATTCACAAATTTAAATTCTGAAGTTATATTTAAGCAAAAAGAGCAAACAATGACTTATTCTTTAATCTATATTTATAAGAACTTATATAGGACGCAAGGCGATGAGGAGCAATTGAATTGAAGCCAACAACATTTACCATTTGCATTTAATCACATACCAGTCAGTACATAATGCCTGAAATCTATTATTCTTGCATCATTCAAGAGGATCTGCTTATGTAGAAAAACAGAAACATTTTCAAACATAGCATATTTGTGTAAATAAACATCAATGAGAACCAACATGAAACTAGAACAATTGATATTATGTCACAAGCAAAAGACATTTAAGTACAATAATGGCTATTTTTAACAGAAACAATATATTTACGACATATCGTAAAGGAGAATTATATGGGGATATTTTTCAAGAAAACGCCACATTTGCGCAGACGAAACGTAGATATGAGCACATAGATAACATTATGGTACATTTATTATTGTCAGTGGACTGTGTGTTCTAGGACAAATAGATCAGACACGTATCAAGTGTATACAGTTTTAAGTTTCAATGTTATATAATCAAAGCCAATGTTGCCACTGTGAATACTTTTATAACAATAATTATCACAAACAAATGGTTATACAAGAATGTTTTGATGTGCCGACATGAGTTGTCTGTAATAATATTGCGAATAATGAGTATATATCTCATTGTTTTAATTTGATTTACACTACATATAAAAATGTTGCCTATGGATTAAAAATTCATTTAAATTTCTTTTGATTTTAATTGATAATTTCATAAGATAGCTTCTTTAGATACGAAAGGAGTGCATGGAAACTTCCTAGAAAACCTGATATCTATGATTTAATGAGGCAGCTATCGTAAAATATGCATTTAACCTTGGCTTCTCATAAAAGTTATATAATAAGAGATACCAAATTATGTGTCGTAACAATTAACAACACTGATATTCTTATGAAATATACGGAATTAAACGTAAGGATAGGCGATGAAGGTTTGCCATAAAAAGACCAATTTAAATATTAATATACAAGGTGAAACTTACAAGTATAAATGATGAAAGTAAGTAGCTTACTTAAATCTCGTTACTTGATACAGTCTTATCATGTTAATTATGCTTTACAAACGAATGTACTGTAATAATGTTAAACATTTCCTCCTTCTGTTTGTTTTCTCTACTAGCCACTCGAAATTACAAATTCACCCAGGAGCCAGAACAATTATCGTAAGTATCTGAATCGTACTTTTCCTACTTTATTCAAAACTTAAAGCTGGAGAATCTTCATTCTTTGTGGAGTCTAATTGATTCAACATTTTGTTTACAGTTTTTCTCTAAAGATAAATAATTTGGCACAAAGAAAAAACACATGTTTGTTTTTGTTTTAATATCTTAACTTGTGAATGTATTATTATAAATTAAGTAAACGTAACAAGAAAAAAGTAAACTATGTATGCATGCTTTAATTCAAATGAATGATTAACGTAAAGTTAAACAAGTAGGTAATATATTCAAGAATGAATTGATTAAAACGTTTGGAACTTTTTAAATCTCATTTTACAAGATATTTCTTAAATTGCCAAATCTGCTTGATATTTACACACGAAACATAAGGCAAGATTTAAAATTGATATTTCAAGACCATTTTTACTCCTTTCGGAATAAAACAGCATTGTTTTTGTGTTAGTCGATTAAATAGTATGAAGAAGAATTTATGAATCACAAGCAAAGTAACGATTTTAATCAAAATTTGTTGATATCATACAATATGCAACACAATTATTTAGTAAACAAGAAAATTATGAACGAAAATAAAATGATTGATATACCAAAAATATAGGGAACTTACGTTCTCAATATAATTGGGGTAGACTGTTAAACATATAAAATATCTTATCTTATCTTATCTTTGAAAGGTACATTAAAATGACTGGAATTTGCAATAAAAAGCAAAGGAAAGATATTGATTATAAAAACAAATATTTCATTTAGAAACATGTTATGAGAGGAAAGTCAAGGTAATTCTTCCAAAGCCAATTGCTAAACATGAAATTAGAAAAAAATAAAAATAAACGATTATAACATATTGAAAATGTTCGCAAAACAACAGAAAATCGTTGCGTCTCTATTTTTTTAATTATGTAAACTTAATCATAATTTGAAACATTTGCCAGTTAAACAGAAAATATCATGCTACTGTATTTCTATATCAATCTTATCAGGCGAGGCTGATATGGATTGGAAGGTTTTCGAGCCCATTCTGCCCCAAATCAGCTGAGTCTGATAAGATTGCTATCAAAAGATAGCAGCTAGCTTTTCTATTTATCATTTATTAAAACCAAAACAGGCAAAATTACAAAATAATCTACACATTTTGTAGAAAGGGGCATTTTTGTTAAAGAAATGAATCTCGAAAAGAAAATGCCACCGCACCGGCTTCTGTAAAGACAAATTTTCTAAAAATATTATATATAAATATAGCCGAATTCTAAATACCATTCACGGAAAGATATTTGCAGAATTCAAGACTTAAAGTTATTTGAAGAATGTTTGAAACACATAATCAGTGTCATAGAAGGAACTTTAAAACAAGAAAATGTTTTTATATTAATATTAATACAAATCAATATATACCGACTATTATGAAAACAATGACAATTCATTGGCAGTAGAAAAATTTTGTTTAAGTTACAATTACATCATGATTCAGTTCTTAAATAGGGCATTAAATGGTGATTGCTACAATCTAGAAGATCATGTATGGTCATCAACAATATATTTCTGAAATATTTGTAAGGTATAGGATTTTGTTACGTTCCTAGCTTATAATTCTGAGTGAAACTGCTTTGTACATTATCAAACATGATAATATGAATAATAAATCGTACAGTCATCATTGTATTTGACAACAAAGAATCATTACTAGTATTACCTGGACAACTTGGATTGAACGTAATCTGCACTGTTAATATTTTCCACAAAAAGAAAATGAATCACTTTAATGCAGTTTTGTTGGCGAATACTAGAGTCGAACCACGGACCTTCCGTATGTTAGTTGGAGCTTATAGACATGAAGGAATCGAACGACTCTGGAGGAATACAATCATAAAGCGGTGAGTGGTAGCTAAATTGAAGTCAACAACGTCAAACCGCTGGCCACGGATCTATATACCAGTCAAAACATGTTGCTGATATTGATAGTTAAGTATCAATTTTCTTCAATCATTCATTTTTCAGCGTTCAAGAGCATATGCCAATTTAGAAAAAAAAGATATGTTATTTAAGATTCCTTTTATTTGAATAATTATATAGATATTTCTGAGAATTATTGAGACAGATACATTATTGTGAAACGAGAGCAACTGATACCAGGTCACATGTAAATACAATATTGATTGTACTTGAAGGGACAATATATTAATGACATATCGTAAAAACGTTATTTCGAATAGTGTCTTAGAAAAGCGGACTAACCTTAGATAGCGTTCATAGACTTCATAATTTTACATCTAACTCAGCTTATGGACTGTACGGTTTTTAAAAAGGGTCATTACTCTCGTGTCAATTATTTGTTGTTTTACACTTAATCAATACAAAATCAAAGTTTTTGCTGCCTATGTAGGTTCCTTTGAATACAATTAGTTGATATAGACAACACATAAAGATAATAATAAAACATGTTTGAATGCATCGACATTAGGATAATCGTATGTAAAGATATTGGGAATATCAATTGAGTATGCAACATTCATTTTTATAATATAGTGTGATTTCTCTATGTTTAAGATTTTGCAAATTAATTTTAAATTTACATTTATGTGTTTTGCGATTTTAATTCTATATGTGAATTTTAATATATCTGATGGTTTCTATAGTCTATGCGTTTATTATTTCATAAGACAATTTTCTTAGATACGATATCAGTGCATGGACATGTTCCTGGAAAACCGTAGCTACGATTTAATGAGGCAGCAATCGTAAAATGAACGTTAAACCTGGTATTCTCTAAATAGTAATATAATATAACATACGACGTTATGTGTGTCGTAAAGATTAATAACACAGATAATTTTAATGAATTTACGGTATTGAATGTATAGACACGTGATGAAGTGTTGCCATATTAGATCATATTAAAAAGGTGTCAATAATATCTATGTAAGAAGGGAAAATATTGAGAATAAAATGCTAAAGAGAAAATTTGTTGATAATACAATGAGATGTTACCAAAAACAATGTTTTATTTATTTCTTCTATCTTTTGTTCTCTTTACTAGCTACTCGAGTTTACTTTTTCGCCATGAAGCCTAAAAAGGTGTATCTTAATTGTTTTTTCCTACCTCAAGATTAAATCTTTATTTTAGACAAAGAGACTAAAATTGGTTAATAATTTGTTTATGGTTTTCTCTAAACATTCATAAGCTTTCGCAAGGAATACGTAGCTGAAATCCTTTATACTTTTGTAGTCATTTTCATCAAAAAGATATCAGGTATGTTTTTTTTAGAAACTTCTGTCACATAAAGTTTTTCCTATACATGATTTAGCAATTTACGTTTTTTGCAGATATTTCTGATTTATTTTTCATAACATTTTAAATTTTTGGTGATATTTATTAAAAAATTTGCGCTCATTATAAGAAAGTAGACAAGACATGCTTCAGCTTTGTGATGTATAAGAACCCCAAAAGTACAAATGAGTTACAAAAAAAAGAATGATAAGGTTTGTATTAAAAGGAATAAATTCAATAAATATTATAATATAGTTTATAATGCATTTTCTGAATCATTCATTATATTGTGTACTTATCTGCATTATCACTGTAAATGCCTAACACATGTGTGTGTGTGTCTTGTTTTGTCAAAGAATGTTTTTGTTTTGATACAATCATTAAACATGACGAATATATGGTTCTTCGGGACATCCGATAGTTAATTATGTTAAAGATTGTGTACTGCTTTAGTAGCTTCTAGAGGCGTGAGAAAATGTCAGATTCAGTTATATCTTATGAACACAATAAATTTCAATTAATGTAAAGGAATTTTTCCTGTGTGAGAATTTTTATTTTATATCTTCTCATCTTAAAAATAGTCAAATTGTTTTAATGTTTAAATATAATAAAAATAAGTATCTTACTCGATATACTATATAGAGTAGCTATAATAGATATCTGATATAACCGATACATCACTTGTCACTCCATTAAAGATTTCTGTAGCCAATTGTAACCGTTAAATGAATTTTACTATTTCACATTCAATGTTGAATTTTGCATAAGCCGATTCTAGAGTCATTGACAGTACTGTAAAGTGCTTGCTACCGTCTACGAACAAGCTCAATCAAACCAAGCTTGCAACATTTACAATTCTGCCGTTTTAAACGTACTTGAAGGATTCTTTTTTCTCGTTCTTCAAACTCAAATCAGTAAGTGTCAAATGATATTCTGCAGTTGTAAAATATTGCCCGTACTTCATCTTAGTATATTATTTTGCTGCTTTGGTATTACATCATTCAGCATTTTAAAACTTCGAAGAATGGACAGTTTTTACGCTGCCGGTGCCAAGGTGCATCTAATTGATTTAATCAATCAAACGAGTTAACAATACTCAATTTTTAAATAACTGCCTTCATTACCACCAAGGAATCTTTTTTATCAATGTTCATAAATAAATGTGATCTTTCACAATTAATAACTCGTACAAAATATCTCTTTCTAATAAAATACCTTAAGGAAAATCAGCAAGATCTAAGAAGAGTTAAGGATATTCACATACACTGTGCTTTGATCAAAGTATTTAATAAGATGAAAGATAATAATTTAAGAACGTGTAATTTAATTAAATTAATGAGTTAAATTAAAAATGAAGTTATTTCATTTCTATCACGAGTTAGTAAGTACTTCATAGTGCATTATCGAGCTTGCGATAAATGGTTATTATTACAATCAAGAAAAAATCTTTCATGCTCATCAATAATACATCCATGAAGTAGTCTTACTGTATGTGACTTTGTTCTTTTCTAAGCACAAATTGAAAATTCTGAGACAGTTTTAAATTCACCATTTATAAATAAAACAATAATCTATCTAGAGAAACACCTCTTAGCAACCACTTACTTCCTCTCTTAAAATAAGTGGCTATGCAGAGGGTGAATTGTATACATTTTGTTTGAAAATATGCGGATGCATAGTGTCAATTTACCTTAATTTATTCGGTATAAAGGTATTTTAACCAACATTGTATTCACTGAAATAGGAAACCAGTATAAAAAATTATTTTATTTAAGAAATGCATAGTTGTATATAACAGTGACTAGCAAATACGAAGAATATTGTAACTGTGTATGTACGTATGTAGTTATGTACGTACGAATGTTCGTACGTATGTATGCGAACACAAAACAAGTGCTTTTTAATTGCTAAATAATTTCGTTACTCTCTTTAGATTTTAATTTTAGATTCAGTCTTGCACCTGATATGATAATATCACCAAATGTTGTTATTCTGCTATCTGTTCTTAGATAACAAGATAATTTAAAGGTATTGGTGAAAGATTAACACTGTCTAAAATATACAGCAAGATATATACAATTAGTTTTAATCTGAAAAAAGCAGGGTATAGTAAATATCATCGATATAAGAAAACACATTTAAACAAATGTACAGTTATGTTAACACCAAAATGCTAAAACTTATCATGTCAGCAAATTAATTAAGATGTCAAAACCATCCCAAAGCCAAATCGGAGTAATTACAAGAAAACACGATAAAAAGCAATCAGCGATAATGCTAAATGAAACAAGAAACCAGTTAAGCATAACACGAAATGTGTTGTTTTGTGTAATTGTTTTAATGCCTTGTTAACTAATTAATACTTGTTACACAAATGTAACTCGTACATAACATTATTATAGAAAAATACTTTCCTGAAAATTGTTTCTATTATCCATGTTTAATTTTACCCTTTTCTCTGCATTGCCGCATTCATTTTTCTATCATGTCTGATTACGGAAGGTTTGTTATTAACTATACACTAGAATATACATCATTTGTAAACTATCAATAAGTAATCATTACGATAATAAATGTTTCAATATATTGTCGGAATATCATATTGCTTGAAAGTTAGTTGTTAACATTGATTCTGTTGTAAATATATGCACTTTGAATTCACAAATTTAAATTCTGAACCTACATTTAAGCAGAAAGAGCAAACAATAGCTTGTTTCTTAATCTATGTTTTGAAAAACGTATATAGTTGTGATGATATTTAAACAAAGATTACAGTTTTCTTCAACTTTTATGTTTATCTTTCTGCCCAAATAGTATTCCCAAACAAGAATGCCGTATTAAAGCGTTTGTTCATTTGTATTTTTTTTTATATTTATTTTTTAGGTCTTAGGGAAAGGTTGCGGGTTTTAAGCTGCACCAATAAAGAAAAGGTCAAGCTTTTCAGCTTTAAGAAATACCTCATGTGCCTCTTTGTGCTTTACTTCACACACGACCGGTGCCAGAATTGAAGCACCGACCCTTCGCTTGCTGGATGGCCTCTTAGCATAATAGAATCCAAAGTCCTGGCGGGATTCGGACTCAAAATGGTGAAGAGCAACTGAATTGAAGCCAACAATATTGACCATTTGGCAAATAATCCCACAACCAATCAGTACATGATACATAAAGTAATTGTTGAAATTCATTTATCTTGCAACATTCAAGAGGATCTGCTTTTGTAGAAAAAAAACAGAGACATTTTTCAGATATAGCACATTTATGTGATTTATGTAAATGTTTAGATATCTATACATCATGGAGAACCAACATGAAACTAAAACAATTGATATAATGTCACAAATACAAGACACCTAAGTATTATAATGGCTATTCTTAACAGAAACAATATATTTACGACACATCGTAAAGGAGAATTCTATGGGATAGTTCTTCATTAGAACGCCACGTTTGCACAGACTAACCTTAGATATGAGCACATAGACATCATTATTGTACATTTATTATTGTCAGTGGAATGAATGTTCAAGGATAAATTGATCAGTTTTGTGTCAAGTCTTTATAGATTTAGGTTTCAATATTGTATAATCAAAGCCAATGTTGCCACTGTGAATACTTTTATTACAATTATTATCACAATCAAATGGTACCTCAAACATGTTTGAATGTTGTCTATAATGATATTGGGAATAACAATATACATGCATATATTTCATTGCATTTCTTTATCTAATATGATTTACTCTAAACATAAAAAATATGAATTAATTTTTTTATTTATATTATATATCTTGTGATCTTAATTGATAATCTCATAAGATAGCTTCTTTAGATACGAAAGGAGTGCATGCACACTTTCCTCCTAGAAATCCCGATATCTATGATTTAATGAGGCAGATATCGTAAAATGTGCATTAAACCTGGGCTTCTCAGAAAATTAATATAATTGGAGATACCAAAATTATGTGTCATAAAGATTAACAATACTGATAGTGTTATGGAATATACGGAATTGAACGAAAGGATAGGCGATGAAAGTTTGCAAATAAAAGATCAATTTTCATATCAATATACAAGGTGAAACTTACAAGTATAAATGCTGAAAGGAAAACTTGTAGCTTACTTAAAATCGCCTTAATTAAAGCAGTCTTATTATGCTTTACAATGGAATGTTTCCGTAATAAGCTTTAACATTTTCTCCTTCTTTTTGTTTTCTTTTTCTACTATCCACTCGAAATTACATTTTCAACCAGGAGCCTGAACAATTATCGTGAGTATCTGAATTGTACATTTTCTTCTTTATTCAAAACAAGTTTGCTAGAGAATCTTCATTCTTTATACAAGTGTTGGAGCCTAATTGATTCAATATTTTGTTTACAGTTTTCTCATAACTTTGATAATTTGGCACACGTTTTATCTTACACGTTTCTGATTGTATTATTCTTAATTTAGTAAATTTAAAAAGAATCATATTAATCGTAATGTTATCTTGATAAAGTCTAAGTTTAAACACATTTTTTACTTTCGAATAATAATGTTCTTACTGTTGTGTTGGACTCAAAAATGTATAAACTGGTCACAAAATCAATTATGGACACTTCAAGCGTATATTATACGAAATGATCATTTAAACTTTGCAGCCTATCAGCCTTTAGTAATACGGAAGTTTTTTGGAATATCCGAGTACACTACAAGCTGAAATGAAATGCAAGAAAACAAAAACAAAATAGCACTCTATATCTATACCTCTTGAATGTAAAGTGAGCAGCCTGGCAGCATAGAAGCCATAAGTAAGTGACGGATATAAGAAACACCGAAACGTCAAAAAATGCATGGACACTACAAAATTATCAGATATTTAATGTTTACTTCATCTTTAGGTTGCTATGCTGCATACTTCATATTTCAAGAGAATAGATATAGGTTCATGTTACATCATTTCCAATGATGTTAATGTATGGCACGAGAAAATTATTGAAATTAATTCCGAGATGAAAGTGATTTAAACACTTAAAACCATACCACAAATAAAAATGTCATTTCATGATTGTATTACAAATAAAAACAATTACCATATATTTTACATACTGTCCATAAATTTTATGAAATGCTAGCGTGTTCATAGCAATTGACACGTCACAAAGATAATTTAAGACAAAGTAGCGCTATGTTGTGTGCCTATCATAAATATCATATTTCAAATAATGTAACGTCTTTGTATTGAAGCGGCTTTGTTAAAGTATCTTTATTGTGACTTATGAACTCTAGAATTGTTAACAAAACTACTATTTTGAATCTTCTGTGATCCAAGAGGTAAACACGTTTAGTTGATGGACGATGATACTGCATATTTGTAGTATTTCTAGTTTCTGCATATTTCATCACTTTGTATTTCAATTTATCAAATAAAGTTTGAAGACAAAGTAAAATCAAACACCATCTCTGAACAATATGATCAAATGAATTAAACAAAACTAGATAAATCTTTTTCAACTACATGTACTGTATATAATATTACGCATTTACCTTATAGTATACATTATTTTACTGTTTCATATAATCTATTAATCATTTTACTATATTAAAGGGATACTCAGGCAAATTTTTGCCAAAAATATTAAAATGATCTCATGAACTAAAATCATGCTAAAATCCCGCCATGAATTTCTGTATTTAATTTTATATATTTTGGATTTGAAGCGTGAATATATTTATATATGTTGAACAACATTTAGAAGCCGACAAAATCATCGAGTAGTTTCAAAACAAGTTTTGTGACTTGAACAAACCCTGGAAGGTGCAATAACAGATATTGTGGTTATTGTATGATTGTTACAAGTTACAGTCATTCATTTGACACGTTCTTATACGTTTCCAAAGTTCACTGTGACAACTATTGTCGAATCTTTATACTTCAAACTGACCAACGTTGTCTTTTTGACAGTCCAAACATTATTGTTCACCTTAAATATTTTATAAAGTGCTTTTAAATTCTACTTAAAGGTCACCATCAGGACACACATGAACAATATCACAACAGCTTTTACGGCACATGTTGTGTTATTTCACAACAAATTAATGCGTCAATCAATATCGTTAGAAGTCATTTCCGATTGAAAATTTGTTTTAGTAATTGTATATACATATACTAAACCTTTTAATTGATCGATAATGTTCTAGTTCTTGGAAAGTAAAAATACTTCAGGTATTCATGAGTTTTAAATAGTTGGATTCATTTGGCTAAAAATTCCTCACCATATAATTTGAAATATTTCAAGTTGAACGTACGTAAAATCAGATAGGGAATGAGTATCTGATACTGTATATTAACATTTCCAGTGTCTTTGATATAATAGTTATTGTATAACCATAAAAACTATAAAAAAACTTGTTGTAATACCCATCATATGAATCGAATTCACCTTTCATACACATATTTCTTCACTTTTTTAAAAATCTTTACATGACTTGCATTTAGTATGTAAAAAGACCGAAGAGTTACATACAAAGAATACTTAAATGTCACAGAATATGAATGTCTTTAAACTATTTTATGTTAGAAAGATCAATTTATAGAAGCAAATTATCAGATAAATTCAATTAAAACAGAACACATTTGTGAAGAGACGAGCGTTTAAAGGCGAAGTGTTTTCGTTCGTTTTAACTTCATTGATTTGAGCAAGCAATGAAAAGAGATAATGTTTTCTAGCAAATGGAATTTATAGGATAAAAAAGGAATAACATCGTTGTAATTATTTAAGTCCTTTTATTGCTTAGATATAAAACGTACAATAACGTGATTTTCTTGGTATTAAAAAACAGCAGCTACATGTATTATAGATATTAGATAATAGATACATCACTTGTCACTCCATTAACGATTTTTGTAGCTAATATAGATTTACGATATGTCGTAAAATGTAAGTCATTAATTGTGAAATTTTTCAATTAAACAAAGACAAGAAACCATTATATAGCCTTATCATGCCACTCATTGACGTACACACGATAGTTTGTTTTCAGGTCAATTAAAGCTTACTTTATATAATAGTAAGGATGAATAAATAAAACGATATAACTTGGTATACAGTTAAAGATGTAATCTTGATTATATATAAACATCTATCAAATGATATTGAAAATACCAAAAAGCAAATATTAACCCTAAATTAATCGATGAAACTTTAAATATGGTTTTATTTCGCACCATTTGTTTGCTCGATCTCACCAAGTATAAAAATGTTTTATTTTTCATTATTATTTTGTACATGACAAACTGAAGCTAATGCATATGAGACAATCCAGTTATAAAGGTCTAATAAAACCAACATATACGCGTTCGATGCATCGTGTGCACGGTAATTCTTAAAAAAGTATTGCCTAACATGAGACATAATAACATCATAACATGAGAACGATAACATATCAGACTTATATTTTATTTGTTTTTCTATATTTCCGCTGCAGGAATCGACTATATGGGAGAAATATGTTTTATGGTAAAAATAGATAAAAGATTGCATGACCTAAGATATCAAGAAATGCATATATTTTAACAAGACATTATAATATTCATTTTTTTATCAAGTATGAGAATTTCTTTCCACTTTAAGTTAGAAAAAGTAAACTGTAAGATTACAATATTGCCCGTGTTCATTCTGATCGTCTATAAAAATAATCTAATACAGTAAATAAATTAGGGTTTTTCCTATAAAAACACAACAATATCTATGATTTATTAGGACAACTCTCGTAAAAGTCCCATTAAAACTGATCTCATTAGAATAATGACATATATAATGAAATTGGGAAAAGTAATAAAAATTCCAATATCACATGTTTCGTATATACGTATTGTAAGTAAATAAAAAATGAGAAAAGTTAATACAAGTTATACTCAGATATAAATGATCGTATTTTATGATATTCTTAGTTCTTTCTGAGTGAAAAGCGTTGCAATGCTTTTGAAGTTTTGATTATTTTTTCAGTGTACAAAGCCCTATAACATTGTTACAGAAAATGTTCTAAAGAATCAATGTGACCGGTACACAAAAATGAGAACTGTATTATATAAGCAAAAATCCTAAATTACATCAAATGTTGCGTGGAATAACATGCTCCTAAAGCCATTATCTCAATGGTGCAATTATAATTATCGCAAGTACCTTAAGTGATATCTTGTTGTATTTTACAATACAGACATTTGCATGTTTCCAGTAATTACTTTGTTAATCATTTTCTTTATATCGATTCGTCTATCAAGGTGATATCAAAGTAACAATAAACATATAAATGTAATCTGATTACCAGCAAATATTTGTAAGTTTACATTTTTTGTGTTACAAGAAAATAATTAAAATCTGTCGAGAAATATGTTTTCGGGTAACACTTCACTGTATAATATAAAGCGTAGGTTACAGATCACAACCATATGTCCCTGCATAGATATGGATAGCAATAGATCGATATAACTTTAAAATACTGACTATCTATAAGCTATTCTCGCTTTTTACCATAATAGGTAAGACTGTAGCAATCTATAAATTTCTAGCTTTAATTTAGAATATGGACAATTTTTATAATTCTAAACCTTTTACAATAAATCAAATATTCGATTCATAAACCATTTAAATATAGCACCTTTTTGAAGTAGACTTTTCATAGAAGTGTACACATTTTCACTTTACAAAATGATATAATTATTATATAATAAACTAACGACCCAGCAAGGTAAAGCATTTCTGATAGCATTCCTTGCAAGTTGTCAAACATAAGCACAATAATCCAGATTTCGGGATGCACAGTGAAATATATGACTAAAAAAATCATAATTTAAGACAAGTTGCTATATAAGTTAACAGTTTTACAATATTCAGCTATATATCGAATAGTGGATATGAAAAGAGTGTAGACTTAAAGGGTCTTTAGACTAAGTTTAAATAATGCAAATGACGTCACGTCTAAATATGGAGGACTGGCCTCTGGGGCAAATTAATTAAGAATGGGATCGATGGAAAATTTTATAACATTATTTTAAACATGTTTTCAGGTATTAAATCATGTATTTCTGTAAACGATATTACATTTCCATTTTTCAAAAGTAACTGTGGGGTACGCCAAGGGGAAAATTTGTCACCAGCGTTATTCTCTATTAATCTTAACGACCTAGAATCGCATCTTGGTTTAACCGATGATGGCATTATAATTGAACAACAAGATATTCAAGCTGACCTTTATTTAAAACTATTTGTGTTACTTTATGCTGATGATACTATAATTGCAAGTGATAGTCCTGAATCATTACAAAAATTATTGAACGACTTTTACGAATATTGCTCTAAATGGAAACTTACAATAAATAAAAGTAAAACTAAAATAATAATATTTGGATCGAATAAACCCGGTAATTTCCGCTTCCTTCTTAACAACGAACCAATTGAAATAATAAAGGAATATAAATACTTAGGAGTACTTTTCTCATCTTCTGGAAGTTTTCTTAAAGCTAGAAAATATTTAGTAAATCAAGCAAATAAAGCAATGCATATACTTTATTCAAAAATATTTAATCTTGATATATCAATTGATTTACAGTTGAACTGATTTGACCAAACTATTGTTCCTATACTTACTTTTAACTGCGAAGTTTGGGGATTCGAAAATCTAGATTTAATTGAAACGGTACAAAATAACTTCCTAAGAACTATTACTAAAAGCAAAAAAAGGACACTATTCTATATGCTATACGGAGAGCTTGGGAGCTATCCAATAGACATAGTCAATAAATCGAGGATGGTAAATTATTGGTGTAAATTAGTTTTGCGTAACAGAAATAAAATTTCTAAAGTATGTTATGATATAATGCTCAATTCTAACACAAGTTTTAAATGGTTACAGTGTATAAAACAAATTTTAAATAATACAGGTAACACATACATATGGGAAAACCAAATGAATATCAATCTTAAAAATTTCAGTATGACAATAAAACGTACATTAAATGACAAATTCTTGCAAAACTGGAATAGTTCACTTACAGGTTCTTCAAAAGGTCTAACATACCAATCATTTAAATCCGACAATAATTTCGAACAGTACCTCTTTACATTACCTATTTATCAAAGATTGATCTTTTTCACTTAAGAACAGGTAACCGCAGACAGGCAGGTGGAGGCATTCTTTTGTCCCACATGCTGAACGAAAATGCCAACACTGTCAACTAAACGATTTGAGAGATAAGTTTCATTATATTCTAAAATGTCCTTTTTTCCTAGCCTCTAGGAAAGGTTATATAAAACCGTACTATTACAATATGCCCAATATGCTTAAATTTTCACAACTTATGTCTTCTAAATCTACCAAGGAACTTAAATATACCGCCCTTTTCTTAAGAGAAATAATGACAACATTTAAAAGATAGTCTAAATAAACATAATACAAATGGTCCAATAAGTTAACCTTTCCCTTTCGTTTTGTTAATTGGAGAAAATTCTCCGCATTATAGTTCCAAGTAAAATATTTTCCTCTACTTCTACCAAACACGTGCGCAATAATTATATATTTGATAATAAATTGTATAACATCCTAATCTCGAAATTAAAATTGCATTAAAAACATACCATAACCCTTTTTTATGCGTTATCCTTTTTTGTTTTGTTTCTTCCCGATGCACCTTACCTTGTTAAAAAAATATGTCAATAACAATGAAATGCCACGAAAAAATCATGGAAAGCGTGCCTACTTTAAATAGTTATACACTTAACAAATCTTATAAGTGTGCATGTATATAAATGGTTTCATAGGTGTATCAATATTTGCCCGATCATGCTGAAATTTTGAATAAATACAGAAAAGAGACACAGTATCATTTTTATCTATTTTAATTCCATTCAAGATACAAATTTAAGATGTGTTTCTAAAATATGTGAATGCATGTCAAAAGTCGATGTTGCAAAATGATGTCCTAATACCGTGTGTGCCCACCCTGACTGTGTATTACAGCCTGGCAGTGTCGTCACATCGATGTTGCATATCGTTGTAGATAATTTTGGTGTCGGTGAGGAAGGTTACCAACGATGCCAGTTGCTCTGTACTTAATGATTAGCCTTTGGAAATATTTCGGTGTACAACCATGCGAGGCACAACCTTCAAATGATACATACATGTAATAAGTAAATAAAAATATGCATTTATGTTTGTCTTAGGTAGAAACTGAATTTAAATGATATTCGGCCTTTACAATGCAAAGAAATTAAAATAATCATTTAAACAAATAAATTTTGTTACCAACCTCTGTTTGGTGTACTCCAGCGTTGACCAATCCTCGGGCTATGTCATGCTGTTATATAGATAATCTACCCATGTGGTGTTTTTCTGATGTGTCGATCTCTATCGTATCAGAGAATATCATGTGCAATTTTATTTTACCCATTCTGACAATTTTTCGTGCATTTTGTGAATTAAGTTCATTCATGGTTGAACGCAGCTCATAATTAAAATTGACATGCCTGAACACGCGAAAAGTGTGAAAATGCAGCCAATAGTCAGTACGCAAAATTTTGTAGAAATATATTGATAAACAAAAAGTTATAAGGACATAAATGGTGCACACTTATAAGATTTGTTAAGTGTACTATAGTAAATAAAAATTCCCACGGTATCTGTTTACATTAACTATAGGTGTGACTGCATTTTCGCTGTATTTGTTGTCTTTTTATTTGTCACTATTGTTTTTGATTTTTGCTTTGTTGTTGTTTTTTCACATTTGACGAATAACATGAACATTGTTGTTAAATGTATTTATTATTCTGTCCCCGTAACATTATGCTCATTTACCTTATATTGATAAATAGCTAACTTATATATGATCTAACCCACATATTGTTAATATTTTAGATAAATCGTCCTGTTGTTACCATGTTTGTAACCTGACTTACCAATAAAGAGTATTGTATTGTTTTGTATGCCCGTTCAGTTTTACGGAGTCGCAAAAAGTAATAAAGTGCATTAATGAATATTTCATAAAATAGTTAAAATGAGAACCTTTATAAATCTCAGTTTAACTAATTATATTCCATTACCTATACATACATTTCTGTCAATACAGTTTCAGAACTATATATTGTTTATAATTGAACTATTTAATATATTGTCATTGTAAATAAATTGAATTGAATTGTAGTTTTCTTAAACGGATAGTAGTAAAGAGAACCTTTATCTAAAGTCCATTTTTCAAAGTACTAAATTTTTTATTTAAGCATTAACATGCTTAGCAATAAAATCTAACATTATGTTACAATTTAAATATTTTTTTCTATTTTATTTTATTTTTTAAACGCATCATTCACTGTAGTTTCTACAAAAATTTGGAAAAATAAAATGTGTCAATAAACTGCAGAAACTGTCGAAAACAATGCGACTGTGTTAGAAACAATGTATCATTAACGACGTTAAATGGGCCATTACCTAATTGACCACATATTCCTTGGTACTGTAATATAAAATAACAGCTTGACAATAAATTTTAAACTGATCATAGATTGCCTTGATGAACCAATTTCTTGATGCAAATATATATGTAATGTATCAAATGTTAAAATTATCTAATTTCAGATTTTATGTTTAGGTATTTCATTTTCCTATAATAAATCTTAATTTTTTTAGATATTTTTTTCGTCAGAAATGGAATAACTGCTCTGCTTCAAATTAAAAATAATTGAAAACTTTACACTTGAAATATAATCATTGGGAACTTAATTGAAACGTTCAATTTTTAATTCACTTTACGATATCAGGAGACATAAAATGCAGAATTAAAGCATTTATGAGAATTGATTTTTATTTAGCTGAGCTTCAGCATTTAGAGGTTGCCCTGGGAAACAATAAATGTCTCACCGAACTATGACACTGATGTTCTACTAGTTACAGTAAAAAAAGGTTAATACCTTAGCAAACGTCTTTGTCTGTGAAAAAAATATTGCAAGCAACAAATGTACGTACAATATACATATAACGGTATATACACGCATAGATTTCATTTTGTAAGACAAATAAAACTTGAATCTCGATTAAAGTTCTTTAAATATATAAAGTGATGATTATTTCATGACTGAATGAAATTTTGACATTCAGGATTTTTAAACAGGTAAAGATTATTATTAAGAAATGTGTTTAAGTTAAATTATAAAAATAAATTAAAAAAAAAAAAAAAACAACAACAAAGAATAACGCGCAACGTCGGGAAACATTACCCATTTAATATCTAAAAATATTAGGCTCTTCAGTTTGCGGCCACATTATATTTTTTATTCTCAACTAGAATATTCCTATACAGAAAATGTTATCATAAAAGCCTTTATATTTGCAGTATAAGTGAAATACGATTGGTATCATGAACATTTCACGCACACATAAATTTACTTTGCTTCTCATATATAAACAAGTATGTTATTAGGAGAAGAACTTTATAAGATTTCATATCTGACGTTCCAATCCATTTCAATATTGTACATGTATATATTGAAAGAATGTATATTATGTAATGTGTATGATAAGGAATAAAATATGTTTAAAGTTAGTGTATTATTATACGCATTGTGCATAGTGTGTGTCTTTTTTTTGGAATGAGTAGGCATACGGGATAAACTTTAATAAGTGATATAATCAGCAAGGGAGATCGACATTAACAGTAAGAATTAGCCACATACGAGGAGTATCGGTACGACAACCATCAGGGCAAAACACAAAAAGGAGGAACAAGGGCCGAACAATGACGGGAATATCAAAGAAAGCGAATAATTAATAATCAATTTATACAAATCACTTAAACCCTTATGAAATAAAGTATACTTTGCGAATTAAATAACGGTTCTGTTATGAAACTGAATTTTCTGATTATGTATATCTATATTTATAAATTTGCTGCTTTACAGTAAAATTTATCTTTCGTTACGCCGTATAGTTTATTAGATATCTGCACATTATTTTCACATAAAAGATTATCACGGTAGAACAAATGTTAACTCTATAAAATGAGATATTGAAAACAATATTGGATATTTAATGAGTTTCATGTCTCAATTTTACATGTTAAACATTTATTAATCATCGCTCTCAATATTAATGTCGTATTTTAATTTCTACAATCATGGTTCGAGTGTAAAAGTAAACAATCTAATTTCACTACATTACAGTAAATGTTATATATCCAGCTTTACAAGCACTGTCTCTTTAAAATATATATAAAGAAAATAAACTGCTTAAAATGCAGAGGGAGGCCCTGTGTTTTCTAAGAGAAGCCGAAAGTATGTTAGTGCGGCTTCACTGACAGATTTGTCGAACGTTTGAAGAAAGAAATCGAGAAACATTTTTCTATATCTCGAGGTTTAGTACCTGCGATCTTATATGATATATGATTTATGATTTGCACAAAATTTTTTACATTTTATACATTTTTTTTCCATGACACATTTATTAAATAGAAGACTTTAAGAAATGAGCAGCATCGACAATTTCAATAGACATGTGACAAACTCAAACGAAGCTCGACAATGCGAGGCGACATTTTAGATAATATCGTATCGCATGTCGCCCTTCTAAAAAGTAGCATCTTCACCGCCTGTTTCCCTCCACAGGCGGTGAAGAGGCTTCTTTATACTTTTTACCGGTAGAAGGGCGACATGCGATAGATATTTTCTAAAATGTCGCCTCAAAGTGTCGAGCGTCGTTTGAGATTGTAGCATGCCGTTTGAAACCGTAGCGCGTCGACCCTAAAACAAATTCGCGACTTGCGACATACGATATGACGCTTCGCATTGAGAGACGTTTGAGACTGTCGTGTGTCGTTTGATAATGTCGCCGTCGCATTTGCAGGGTGGACACACGACAACACGAAGTGACATGGCGACAACGCTAAGTGACATAGCGACAATGCGATACGACACTCAGCAATGCGAAGCGACATCGCGATATATCGTGCCTTTATAGGCGACATTTTGAAGTGGATATTGCGATATTGTCGTTTGATATTGTCGCCGTCGTTTGAGATGTCACTTCGTTATATCGCTATGTCATTTCGCGTTGTCGTGTGTCGAGCATGAAAACGCGACGGCGACATAATGAATGGCCCTAACAGGATTCCGTACATTATGGAAAAATAATGCCGAGGCGGCCGAATTTGCATAATGACCTAGATCTTGCCATAATGACCTTGAAATACCCTAGATTTCGTTACTATATATTGACACATAGGTATTAATGATTCATGTTATATATAGATTTACAATATCATTGTCTTTTAAAGAATACTACAACGATTTGTTTCATGCAAATTACCTTGTATGATTGACAGCGTTGTCGGAGAAATTCAATAGCAACACGTTGTATGATATTGCTTCATCAAATATTCCCGTTGAATTTGTTCAGACAATTGTATTTTAGAGAATAGCAAATTTAGGAAACCATATATACGAATCTCATAGTCTTTCATTGAAAACTGCCTTTTTATTTATAGTGTTGATTATTTTATTAATATTTGTTCATAGTCAGAAACAAGCATAAATTTGAAAGTTGTTTGTTTTAATACGATATCCGTTAGCATACCTGAAAAAAGTTATTAAAATAATATCAATCTGAAATGCGTTCGTATCGTGTGTTATACCTTCAACTAAAGT
This sequence comes from Ruditapes philippinarum, assembly GCF_026571515.1. NCBI lineage: Eukaryota > Metazoa > Mollusca > Bivalvia > Venerida > Veneridae > Ruditapes > Ruditapes philippinarum. Next base: position 24,422 of record NW_026857564.1, on the reverse strand, counting down.
TTTAAACAATGTTATAACATCTTTACACTATTACCTGTCTATCAATTTCAAAATCGATTGAATTTCAAGTTGAAAAGCTATTACACCAGCGCTAAAACATTCTTGCAGTCACTAAATGCAAACTAACAGGTATAAAATTTACACCAATTGAAACAAAATTATTAATTTCAACAATTTATGTTATTTTTATGTTTAGTAAATTCTTGGTTAATGTATATGAAATCATTTCACATCTGAAGATTTGTTTATAAGAACATTTATAAACTGAAACACTTTTTTTTATAACATATAGCTGTTCTTTCGGGGATATGAACCAACAGTAAAATAGGACAATTGTATTTGCCAGGTAAAGTATTGTTATGTTACAGAAACAAAGGACATTTAGAGTGTCATATGAACAACAGAGTAAGGTAATTTTTAATTATAACAATTGTTTTAAGATAAATTACATTTATTAATATTCATATCTATTGTCTAGAATGTCTAGAAATAATTCCTTTAACAATAAAACAGACGCTATTTGCTTTAACTAAGTGGTATTTGGTATCTGTAATCTTTACAAAATAAACCTTTGTTACACTGTTATGTATCATATCGCAATAAAGATTAAATTTTATTTAAACAAAGTGGTTTGTTATCGCAAATGTCCTTATCTTTTTACCTTATAATTAATTCATATATTAGATGCACGTCATTTTAAGTAAAATATTTGAAATTATTAAACTTGCTGCAGAAACCTTCTGCAGAAATATAATGTTCTTCTGCATAAATATATTGTGAACATCTAAATTATGCCTTTCTGCCGTTTCCACGCTTTGCATGACATAATACCTTTTCCTTTAAATAACATCAAAATGTTTCCAACGTTACATGACTTGCATATATATTCCTGCTTTGTTCATATAGCAGTGCACTTCAATTTCTTTACAAATGAAACAAATCTAGAAATCAAGCAACAGTAAATTCTAACGTAATGTTTTCTATTTCAAAATTTCAAATCAAAGCTTTACCAAATTATTCAATAATGTTTGCACTTTTATCATCTATATATCATGTTTAAATACTTTATACACATAAAAAGCTTTTAAAGAGAAGATGCAAGTAGACACTGTTTTTTTTTCAATGAGGCTTCAAAACAATTATGCTAAGCACCATGAGACATGCATGATTTACAATTTACGAGTATCATAACAATAACTCAATAAGTGTCATGTCTGTATCCATACAATAGTATACAAGAAAGTGCAAAGTACACCATCTTTATAGTATTTTTAAATTGCACTATACAAATCTCTTTCGTTAGATTACCACAATCTATGTAATGTTCAAGGAAAACAATTGCACATTTTATGACATCATCTTTTTTGAAGCAGACGTTAACGAGATAAACGAACGCAGGCAGCATGACGGATGACATACATTGATTAAAAATGAATTCAATTATCTGCATCAGATATTTTCCAAGTAGGATAATCACTTATAAATACAAGCTAACGGCATTTATAGTACTAATTAATATTGTAAATGATGAAACAATTGTCTTAAGAATCATGATTGAAAAGATAGATACATAGATTTACGTCAGAATATCACATATGTGCAAACATGGTAAAAAAAAAATTAAAAAAACAAACAAGAAAAGCATTCAAGAATAATCAATACGCGGCATTTAAAATGCTATGCACATAAAGATTTGAGTAACAAAAAGGGGAAATTGGTTCTCACTTTTTTAATTTAATCTACACGAGTCGATGGTATCACATATTATATAATACAGATTGATTTATTACACGACATGACTATGCTAGAGATCATTAAGATACTAGAACAATAAAAAACTTGCCTGTTAAGAATAGAGTACGGAATAACTATGTCAGCGATACATTAAAATATAACGAAGTAATGAACAAAGAAACATAATCTTAATGTCACAAAGTAGTGTTAAATCAAATGCCATTAAATTTAACACATTAGCAAAACAACTTATTGGTGAAGCCATATGACTCATCCTTAAAGCCATATTCCTTTAGCTTTAGTCAGGAACATTCTTTGTTCGAGATAAAACAAAAACAACAAAGTTTTTATCGCATACAGAAAGCTATAACAAACAGAACATTTTTCAATTTGTAAAAGACCTAAAGAAGGTTCACAAAGGCTTTGTTTTCCCCCACAAATATTATTGAATGGTATGCACAGTTTGATAAATGTGCAAATAAAAGAAAATTTATGTATATTATAGAAGACATATAGTAAGATTCTGCATTTCTGCATTACTTGAACTCTAATATAATGACTGTCAATTACTTTTATCAAATTGTTCTATGGAAATAGCATTCAATAGAAATAATAACATATGGCATTACGACACAGACATAATGTACCAATTATAACAGAATTCCCCATGGATACATATTACATGAAATTGATTAGTCATAAAATTAACTTATCGTTTATCATATATTGAAAATTTGCTAAATATCATGTTCGTTCTTCATTTTTTGTTTTAGAATTTTTTATGGAAATGAAAAGATACATGACCTATAGTCTTGATGCCAACACTATTAAGTGTTGAGAATTGAATACCGCTCAATTATACCTCATGAACAGACTCAATCAAACCGAGTCTGCCATTTTCATGTATCACTTGTTTCCAGATATTTCATTTGTGGTTTTTATGTACAAAACCTTCTCAAAAATACTATACCTTCTAGCTTTATTGAGCTCTTATTTAATGATCAGTTTTAAACAATACAGTTTGATGTACCAATATTGATGGTTTTAGTAACGACATTTCCACAACAAAAGTCCATAAGGAATCTTTATAAATTACATGAATGATCCAAACAATGAAAAGAAAAAAACAGGTAAGCTGTTCTAAAGCCATACAATATATTGATGCAGCTCATAACTGTTAAATGCTGAAAGTTGTTAATAACATTCTTTCATAGCTTTTTACATCTAAGAAAACACTTATCCTATAATGTCTATACTTTTATAATAAAAATAATTATGTTACCTTAAATTTTGTACTGTCACAAGTTATTCTTCTAAGAGATAATGCTCCCTAAGGAATAATGCTCTCCGTGCGATAATCTCCTGTATCTGCTGTAATACTGTGGACAACTGTCTTCGCGTCTTAGATAAGATTATTAAATGAGACTTGCGTTCATCTTATGTTCAATATCTAGAAAATAGAAACAAAATATACTTAAAATAACGCCAACATTTTTTCATATTAACTAAATCTACTAACAGAGCAAATTTGAGCTTTCCCCGTTTGATTTTCGCATTTGAGTTTGATATTAAAATGATATGAAATGTATAAACTGATGCAATCCCTTTGTTTTCTAATTTATTTTCTGCGATTATAAATTCAAGTAAATAAGTAGATGTTAGATGCTTCAACAGTAAGATTATTTTATGAACCCAGTAAGTTTGTAATAACATTACATATATTATTAAAACACCTTTGTAATTTGTCTGTGTTTACCAAATGATAAGGGAAATGCATCAATGTAAATCAAAAAGCTTTATGCAACATTCTATTCATAATTATTTTATTTTGTATTTGGTCAGACGATATTAATATTAATGCAAATGTAACAATATACTAGTTACCAAGATTTCATGTATGTAAGATAATGTAATGAATAATGGTCACAGAAAAATTAAACCACTTTATTTTGTGGTGCCAAATATTATCATTTAAGGGCAGGTATGAAGTTTAATACTTTCAGTATCAGTTATCAGTATTTAACCAGTGAAACGTTAAACAGTGTCATCAAAAATCACCACGCAAAATAGCTAAATAGTTTTTTATACTACATCTTCGTCGTTAGTTTTAATGTTTGTCAATACTTCATAATTTCTCTTCATGACAAAACAGACAGTTTAGAGTATCAAACGATATTTAAACTGACAAACTGTGATATTAATTACAGCATTAATGAATATTGATATAATTGCTATAATTCCATTTCAATTGTGAAGTGAAACACATTTAGTTTACATGATTTCGATTGAAATGATTTATGAAAATTACATAATTTATAAAATCAAGTGATAGAAATATCTTACACTAGTGGTAATTTTGTGACATTCTCGAATAAAGAATTTTAATATTCTGCATAGATTCCGTCCACCATGGTCAAACAAAGTTCATATTGTCGGGAATCTTTACTTTAAGGCTTCAATTAATTGAATCATTTGTATTTACAACATTATCTCTGGGAATTGAATAGACGTTTACAGTTTACAATGCACTTTACAATATTAACAGGAAAAGACAGTAAGGGCTACAACGAAGGCTATTATTGATTTAATCTTATACTCAGTCCTAAGACGTAGCTTAAGAGAATGGATCATAAATATTCTAGAATGTACCAGAGAGAAACTGTTTAATTCTAGATAGCACTACTTCGCAGACAGGAACTTACAAAGTAGCCGCAAAGAACGACCTAATGACAAATATACACGTTTAGTTTGCTAAATAGATGTATAACGCAAGAGTCAAATTAAAGTACACTAAAGATGAAAATGTTTTCAATTACAATTATCGTCAGGGCAAAATTGACATACGTGTTTCTTTGAAAAGCACTTTTTTAAAAAACGAAACAAAACAAAACAATAGCAATGTAAAAAATCAGTATTCAACTACCAGCAATTAAATAAACTTTAATGCATTAGTTTAGGAAGAAAAGCATGTGCCTTTTCGTATAAGGTACATCAAAATGGATGTCTTTTGATTCTGTCTAGTATAAAATTAATTGTTTGATATCCATGCTTAAAATAAATATAGACATTAAAAATTGAAATATTTGTATATTTACCCAATGCTATTCTGTACAAAATTAAGAATTATTATATTTATTTCCTATTTATTAGCTAACGCCATAATACGGTAAGTTCTATTAGTGTCAAATGAAATGACAAGCCTTCATTTTTGTAGATATAAGAATGCATTTTCTAATTTATAATAATTATAACGAGGTGGATTGTATTTTTTTACAGACGTTGATGGGATATTCCACTGATACTAAGTACAATGACAAGTATATATACCTAATGATCTTTTTGTTCAAATAATAAATAATTGTTATTTGTGTTGCAAAAGAATCTTTGATGTTACAAGTGTTTACCGAATAATACTGATGAGGACTAACAAATACTATCTTAACAATCATAAAGTAATTTCTTTTATTGTTTACTATATTACTATTTATCCTACTACAATTTCTATTTAATGATTACTACTTATCACGATAACTCATTTACATTCAGACTAATTGTATATGTAATTTGCGGGAAATGCAAAGAAATATAATTTATTATCCTATATAATGATGATAAACACTTAAAATCTTCATTTATTTTGATATGTCTGAAAACCTCAGATTTGTAACATTCTAATCGACATTAATTGTATATAAAGACATTTTCAGCGAAGAGAAAACTTGTGATGTGTGTGAATGTCCATGACATTACGGAAACAGAATAATCATTTGTTCCAATATTTGTATGATGTTACAGAATAAAAATACAAATGTGTGAGTTTTGGGCGGATTGTGGGTTTTACCATAATTGAGACAGTTGACCTTTTGGCCACAACCTAATAAAGGCTCTTTGGCCTTTTTACTTTAGATTTAACACTGATTTTGTTGCGCTTTTGTAATCACAACATTGATTGACACTCGTGAAGAGTCTGCATCGTTAAGTTTTAATTTGTATTTCATGAAATAAATCAACTTCTACAATACTGTTTATTCATTTTATACATTATTGTGATCGTAAAAATGGTTTCGAAAACAATTAATTGTTTTTCACATTGAAATGACTTGCACATTATACTAAGTGTCTCATCATGTATGGACTAATGAAGGAAATTTGATATTTACGACTTTAGAATATTGCGTCTATTATTTTTCTCTTTGATATTCTTTGAAAATGATACGATTGGGAATAAGATCAGTAGCGAATAATCTGTGTATACTTTGAAAATTAATAATTATTATTAAGCAAATTAAATATGTTGTGCTCAGGAAATTAAAAACTTTAATATGAACGATATTAATGTTAAACATGAAATAAATTATGTTCCTCTATTCCAGTTTTTAGGAATTGTTTTTATAACAAATGTTTTTGTATATTTGTTACAAATTAAGAAATTCTTAAATTAATATATAGTATTCTCTAGAACATAACTATTCAAAAGGAAAACATTAAAATAGATTTTATCATTTTTTCTCTCATCAATCTGTCTTCATCATCTGTAGAAATTTCATCTTTATTGGCAACAGTTTATATATTTTATGACATTTAAAATGTAACCAGGTGAATCTGTGATTTCACAGAAGTTAAAATCGTGTGCATGACCAACACGCAGAAAGATTTGTTGTGCACCGACGCTTCATTTACAACATATGAGCCGCGTCACGACAAAACCAACAGAATGGGTTTGCTACCAGGATGGATCCAGACCAGCCTGCGCGATGCGCAGTCTGATCAGGATCCATGCTGTTCGCTTACCAACTCTATTACAAGTAGAGAATCTGATAGCGAACAGCATGGATCCTGATCAGACTGCGCGGATGCGCAGGCTGGTCTGGATCCATGCTGGTCGCAAACGCACTATGTTGGTTTTTGTCTTGACGCGGCTCAATTATGTTCTTTTGGACTTATAATCATGTTGTTACCCATACTTAATATTGTGTTGCCTTTCGTTCACATCTTATTGCCTGATGCATGTTAAATGTGTATTATGTTATCTGTGACAATTGAAAGTAAAGTGATTTGTATTGTATTGTTTTGATATCTTGCCTTTGCTGCAAAACAAAGTTGAAGTATTGTGAAAGATAGCGGAGTACACTTTCAAAAATCACGATCAATTTGCGCTTTGTCTCGTGAAACCAAACGTTTTTCCAGCGCGAAGCAATAGTCGTATAACATCTATGTTACATCAAGCACAGTGTGATTATCTTGCTGACGAAAACATCCGCAACGACAAAAGTTAAAGATAAACAGGGACGGGGAATATCATTAATGAATGACTGCGCATTAACATGTCCCTGAACCACATTTAGTTGTTTCATGAGGTACTGATATCGCCATAAGGTACATATGCCATATCATGCCAAAGTGGCCGTAACGGTTACAAAAATGAGAAAAAGATTCGACAGCGCTCATTTAAATAAAATAAGGCCTAGTCCATTAAGACGTAAGACCTTAATAAGTTCAATAGAATTCCAAAGGTTATAATTTAAAAATCATTACATAAATCATTGCACTTACAGATTAAAGAATTTGAAGTTGCATTAAAGACGGTATCAAATAGTCCTGATAACGTGCCTCTAGTCATATGTACATAATATTCGTTTTTTGTAAACGAAAAACCTAGGAAATCTGACAGCTACGATCGGATTATGACAGAGAAGTTTTTTGTATCTGGCGCTTCTATTGTTTTGCAAGTCAAGCATTGTCTAACAAGACATTAATAGCTCTAAAAAATCCTGATTTAAGAACTGTTTTCATTTATATGAATTCATATGACAATAAATGCATGTGTATTATAATGGTAGGATCGTTGGAGTGATTATATAATCGGATCGCGGATTAAAAAGCATAAAATTATCTTAGAGTATAATGTAATCGTGAATCTGACTTTATTCTTTAATCATAGTTAGTTAAAATTGGTTATAAGCTTGTATCATATAAATGATGAGCTTTAACCATCATACTATAAAAGCATTAAGTATTTTTCGACACAGTATTATCTATGTGAAAAGTTTCCATGTGATAGCATTATTTACTATGTTAATAATGTCGCTCACTCTCTTACTTGTAGTACTGTAGTAATGATTTTGTATTACATTTTAAGATCGGATTATTTTGTAAACAATGCGACCTTGCGAACAATTCGATGGCAACTGATATCTAGGGAATACCAAAGGGATTGATGTCAGTTATAAAGCCGCTAAAAGCGCCTGCCAAATGTGTAAAGAAGCGGCTTATGAATATTTAGACGTAACAGATTATGTTGTGACATTATTGTAGACAATGTAGGTGAACAAACCAGATTTGTCAAACACATGCTTCCGTAGATCTTATATTAAAAAGATGACAATAGAAATAGTTTTTACTACTTTCTAAGCATTGTCTGATTGTTTTGATTTATGATTCTCATCTAAATATTATTAGACAAAAATTGAAGTGATAAATATAAATTATTTGTTACGCAGGTGATTATGATACATATTTCACTAAGAATTCAAAGTAACGAGCATGTACCGTAAATAGTAAGATGAATTTTTTGAAATATGGAAAATAATTTAACGAAATATGATAAAACACCGTATATTTTCACGAGACGGAACGGCGAGTGAATATAAATTATACGGAATTGTATTATGCTGATGATTAAACGAAAAATAAATAAGATTAAACTCTTCAAATAAAATTAATCATTATGTTAAAGTCATAACGTATACATTATTGAATGATCACAGCCAATATATACAATATTATATACACAGTGTATGTATCAACATATGTGATGCAAAGTTTCTAAAATTAATTATTAAAACTAAAGTTCTCCCTCTGGCATTGCCATCCCCGTCAATATTGCGGTAAAGTGGTCATGTGTATTTGACATACGTAGTACCACCTACCAACTATTAACATGATAGCTTGACCTAAATTCTATTGTTTTTTATCTTAGACTTAATCTTTCATTAACACGTGTATAGTATACAGCAAAAAATCAGCAGTAAATACCAATAGAATCACTCAGTGAAAGTAAGTCCTTTTTCATTATGACACATTTACCTGACCCCACAAGAACGCCCTCCTAGATATATATTTTTAAAGCTTCACATGACATCCTAAAATTATCAAAGTAATGCTACACACATGTCAAGTTATAACTAGGATAAACCAATAATATTCAGTGCCTTTTAAGTCGCTTAATAATACATTGCTGTTCATATTCGTTTGACTAGAGTACTTTATATTAGGCCTATTACAGAATTTGGTAAAATTTCTTTAAATACTTAAATACGCCGTCAACAGATTTTCAATGAAGTTTGCCATTTATCTGATGAAGAACACATTAACGATATAAATGATGTTGCAAATGTAAAAAGTCTAATTCTAAACTAACAACAGTTGTTCTATGCACATTTTTCTCCCATGAAACAGTAACAAGATAGCACAAATAAAAGGAATACATCTTATATATAACTTTTATTTGTCCGTCTTCTGTCTACTTAGATGTACAACGAAAGGCAAATATAAAACATTTTCCTTTACCACCTTTGATATACAATGCATTTGTCATATATTTTTTTATCAAGAAATGATAATTGATTCATGAAATAACTTTTAGTCTATCTTATAGTTTCTATAAGGTTACAATAAAGGTGAACTTCGAGATGAATATGAAGAAAGTAAGATGAGTAATAACGGAAGTTTGTATCATAGTTTGGGGACCTTTCTGTTGAAAATGTGTCAGAGTTAAATCGTATACATATACATGCACAGTGCTTTAACTGGAGTGCAGGTATTAGTTACCCGCACTCCAGAGCATGCCCGTTGATTGGCTCATCTTTGCTGGGGTTTACATATTGTGACGGCAGAGAAAGGGAAAGCGACAGAAATATGATATTTAGATGTTCGTTCATTGGTTCCTTTTTGCCGGGGTTTCATATTTTGACAACAGGGAACGTGTTTTTATGTTTGACTATGATACAAAAGAGAAAGAACATCAAAACACTCGGCAATCTGATTAATACTCGGGGGCTACGCCCCCTCATACAATTCAGATAGCCTCGTGTTTCGATGCTCTTTCTATCACTTGTACCACAGTAAAATTTTGTCTAACGTTTCTCTCAGGGGAAGAGTATGTTGAGGGTGAATCTGGTGTTGGCCCCGCATCATAATCTGTACTATCCACAAGAGGTTAGTTTAAGCAATCGTGCTATTTAGATCTAAATAGGATCAGACGTCGAAAAGAGATTAAATTATCCTTGAAACATAAGAGTTTTAAACGAGCTTGCAAAACATATTAAGAAAATAATAGACATTTTAATACTTTGTTTGCAAATGTTTAATACTTTGATAATGAAGTATTCCTTTAATAACACCTGTTTATCAGAAGAAAATTATCTTTTAAGATTTATGGTAGCTTTTAAAGCACAGCTATTAAAGAGTAAGCAATTCCGATGTAATCGTTAAAATGGAAAGCAAACAAAGTATATGCGATGTTAAATTATCCGCCTGATATGCACTATTCTATATTTGAATTATTTGTTGGTAATATGTTTGAGGTAGAACTATTTTTTACAAATGCTTCGCAGAAGCTGCTTTTATATGTCACTTTATTCCTTCGCGATATGTAAAATAAGTAAGTGAATGAATTAATAAATAAATAAATAAATAAATAAATTGAATAAACCAGTTTATTTCTCGTAAACTTTAATTGTAAAGCAATATATTAAATTTCTTATTTAAAATATTAAAAAAGTATTATCATGGCAACTTTGCATCCCTAACGTTGGAATGCTTTTCATGTTAATAAATGCTACTAGGTAATTGATCTAACACCATAACTACAGACAACTATGACAATTTCCATTTTTGTTTACAACTTGATACATTGATGTAGTGGGAGAGAAAACGGGCGGAGCTTATTTATCTCCTACAGCTGGATTATGCTGGTTCGAATCATAATGGTTTGACAATGTAAAGCTAAGAAAGTAGCTTCTGTTTTGTCGGCGTATATTCGAACAATGAGTGTTCACAATTGTGAGACGGGGTGTCGTATGCAAGATTAACGTCCCTGTGGCCAAGGTCAAGGCCAGACATAGGGGTCAAAGTTCGGATAAGAAAATGAAAATATGTATTCAGACCCTTTAGTAATCATTTATTGAGGGATTACCATTACTACTGGTGTAAAACATGTCATTTAGGTCAATATGTGCAACGTCAATGTCACATTAGATGATAAATATAGAAATTTTGTCAAGAGCACATCTTCTTCACGCATGGTGGGATTCTAATGAAACGTCATAGAAATGTTCACCGCTATGAGAAGCAGTGTCATGTGCATAAACCGGGTCTCTAGGTTAAAGATTAAGGTCACACTTAGAGGTCATTGAAAATTGCTTGTTTGGAGCCAAACTTCTACATTCATTGGGAAATTTTACTACATTAATTGGGGTATTTCAATTTAACTTGGAACAAATATTCACCATTGTGAGGCTTATTGCGCCTATAAATCCAGGTTCCTACTACTAAAGTCAAGGCCACATAGATAGGTCAAAGTTTGTGTACGGGGCCCATTTTGTCATCATTCATTGATGTATTGTAACAAAAATGATAACTATCATGACTAAAAATGTGACACATGTAATTTAAGTTTATAGGACATAAGAGATCCAGTTTTATTTTCGGATATTGCCCAGAGCATATATCCTATATATGTATATCTATAATGCCCACATCTCTGTCAAACGCTTTTTGTGACAGGCGTATTTTGTGAAATGTTGTCCTTGTTTTTGTTTCCTTTTTCTCCAAACCCTTTAAATCCACTATTCAATTCAATTTGAGAGATACGCCTTTGAAATTTTACGTTTTCTCGAGTTCGTGAAAATAAACCGAATTAACTGTTTATTTTAGTTATCAATCTGTATGTATCTAGCTTTACTGACACATCGCTATACTGGATTAATTTTGGAGTTAATTCTCTTCTTTATTCTAAAAAGCATACAATTCAAATGATCCCAAAAGTGTGTACAAAGATAGAAGGTCTTTGCTACAAATAAATGAATTCTATGATAACAGAACAGATGATATTATTGTGTTGATATTCTTTAACGTTTAACCTCTACAGATTATCTTTTTCATTTTCCGTCCTAATGCTTGTTACTCTTGAAATTATTGACGGACGCTGTTCAATTCGTCCGGCAACATTATAGATTTCTCCTTCGCACTCTTGAGATTCTCGTAAACGATTCAACAGGCGATGCTGTTGTGATAATTGTAAACAGTTGTGAAAAAAATATTCAGATTCTTAATCACCAGTTGATAAAGAGAATCTCGATTAATGCAGGTTTTCTCAAAATGGACGGGTACAATGAACACGTTCTGATTTAATATGAAATACTTAGAACAAGAAGCATTAAAGTTCATTTGACTTGTACTTATATATAGCTTTACCAGATAAAACAGTAAAAAGACATGTATTGACCTCAATTGTGCACACCATTTATATATAAAAGTAAAAGAATTAAGCAAGACGAGCAGATAATCCGTCGTTATTTGTTTACAAAATTCATTATCAATTTAATTGCACGTTTCTATGTAACATTGTACAATTAAACTGAGGTTAGTATGTAAAGTAAGCAAATATTATCAAGCATTTTCTCAATGATCCTCAAATATTACAATATTATTCCTGAGACGTCTGAATGTTCTATTTTTATTTCTATCCGTAAATTATGCACAATAAACTCATCATTCGGGGACTTTAGCTAAAGCGTGATGCATATAAAACGTAATTATCATGAACATTTCCCTTTATTCATTCATAATAGTTGTTCATTTAATGCACATCATACAATAATGTTATTATAATGGGGAAATATTCCTACAATGTCAAAATCCAATTCTCAATGGATTTATAATATTTGAGAAATAGTCTCAATTATTCCGTTTGAGCTTGATTTATCAACTTATTAAATATTGTATAATTGTAATAGTAAACACATCTTTAGCTGTTTGAATACGTATTTCACCTAGGCATTTGATAATGTTAAGAAAGTTTTTATCTATTTTAATATATCATTTCCTTCAAATAAAGTAGGCGAAATATTTAAAAATCGGTTAAGATAAATTTATTTTTCAGTAAAGTTCTGTTGAAATCATTCCAACTGGTATAATATGGTAATAGAGTGCGCAAAATGTATATTCATATGTTTTTGTTATATCCTATTTCTATCGGTAAACTATTTGACACTTTTGATAAAGCTAACGCATCCTGTTTATCTACAAATATTTTTATTATATCAGAAAACGTTCCACGTTATTCTCACACTTGTGTCAAGACATCTATTTCAAGCTTGACGTCAAATAGTTGTTTCAATGCTTATCTAGACAAATATCTAAATAACATGTTTACATTTCACGGAAAGGCAGGAAGGTAAATACTTGTTTGCGTACATCAAAATAATATCTTGTCATTTCAGTGACAGTTTTAGAAAAGCAATAATGTGATAATGCGACTATCTAAACCATACCGTAAACTCTTTTGGTTCTAGTTCAATACAAATTGGTAATTGTAGTATATCTACTGGTAATACAATCATTATCACACATTAGTTTATTATCGATTACATTCTATATATTTGAATACAATCAATATGAAAAAATCAAATATGGTAAACACGATCAACAAGGAAAGGAGGTGTTCAATGAACGCAACCCCGTAAAAGTCTTGGCGATTAATAGAATTAGAATGACATTGTATACAATTGCATTTCTAATGTCAGATACTTAATGTGAACTTTGTTATGTCAATTGCAGTAAAGATTGATTTGGAATATTGGCTTTCAGAAATGAAAATGGGGTGCGTTATGGATAATTATAATACATGTACATAAATAATTACAACATTTATAGAACTTAAACATTAAATTTATGAAACTAGTAAAACAAACGGATTCATTTTAATACACTCAAATTCGTCTATGGGAATAAACATTTGGTAAAAACTAACTGATAGCCGTGCTTCACGAATTCACAGATTATTACTTATTCCCGATGGAAACATGGTAATTGCACCTGATACGATAATATCACCATATGTTGTTATTCTGCTATCTGTTCTTACTAAACTAAAAGTTATTGGTGAAAGATTAACACTGTCTAAAATATACAACAAGAGGTAGACATTTATTTTTAATCTGAAAAAAGCAGGGTATAGTAAAAATTATCGTCATAAGAAAACACATTTAAACAAATGTACAGTTATGTTAACACCCAAATGCTTACAACTTATCATGTCAGCAAATTAATTAAGATGTCAGCACCATCGGAAAGCCACATAGGAGTAATTACAAGAAAACACAATAGAAAAAGCAAAAAGCGATAATGCTAAATCAAGCATGAAACACTTGTTAATCATAATATTAAATGTGTTGTTTTGTGTAATTGTTATAATGTCTTATTAATTAATTTGTTAATTAATTAATTATTTAATTAATTAATTAATTAATTAATTAATACTTGCTACACAAAATTTACTCGTAGATATCATTATTATAGAAAAATACTTTCCTAAAAATTGTTTCTATTATCCATGTTTAATTTTACCTTTTTGTCTGCTATGCCCGCATTCATTTTTCTATCATGTCTGATTACGAAAGGTTTGTAATTAACTATATACTAGAATAAACATCATATATCATTTCTAAAATATCAATAAGTAATCATTACGATAATAGATATGTCTCAAAATACCAATGAGGCTATCATAACGATAATAAATGTTTCAATATATTGTCGGATTATCATATTGCTTGAAAGTTAGTTGTTAACATTGATTCTGTTGTAAATATATGCACTTTGAATTCACAAATTTAAATTCTGAACCTATATTTAAGCAGAAAAAAGCCACAATAACTTGTTTCTTAATCATTGTTTTGAAAAATTTATATAGGCGTGGTAATATTTAAAAAAAGTACAGTTTTCTTCAACTTTTATGTTAATCTTACTGTCAAAATAGTATTCCCAATGCAAAAATGTCGCATGAATGTGTTTGTTCATATTTTATTTTTTTAGATTTTAGGGAAAGGTTGCACCAATAAAGAAAACGTCAAGTTTTCCAGCTTTACTTCGGAAGAAATACATCATGTGCCTCTTTGTGCTTTTACTTCAGACACGAGCGGTTCTAGAGTCGAAGCACCGACCCTCCGATTGCTTGATAGCTTCTTATCATAATAGAATCCAAAGTCCTGACGGGATTCGGACACAAAATGGTAAAGATCAACTGAATTGAATGCAACAGCATTGACCATTTGGCAAATAATCCTACAACCAATCAGTACATGATACCTATTGTAATTGTTGAAATGTATTCATCTTGCAGCATTTAATGGAATCTTCTTATGTAGACAAACAGAGACATTTTTTCAGATATAGAACATTTATGTGAATGTTTAGATATCTATACATCATGGAGAACCAACATGAAACTAAAACAATTGATATAATGGCACAAATATAAGACACCTAAGTATTATAATGGCTATTCTTAACAGAAACAATATATTTACGACACATCGTAAAGGAGAATTCTATGGGATAGTTCTTCATTAGAACGCCACGTTTGCACAGACTAACCTTAGATATGAGCACATAGCCATCATTATGGTACAGTTATTATTGTCAGTGGACTCAATGTTCAAGGATAAATTGATCAGTTTTGTATCAAGTGTTTATAGATTTAGGTTTCAACGTTTTATTATTCAAAGCCAAAATTGGCACTGTGGATACTTTTAATACAATTATTATTACAATCAAATAGTACCTCAAAAGTGTTTGAATGTTGTCTGTAATGATAATGGGAATAACAATTTACATGCATATATTTCATTGCATGTCATTATTTGATATGATTTACTCTACACATGAAAATATCGCTTATGAATTTAAAATTTGAATATTTCTTGTGATTTTAATTGATAATTTCATAAGACAGCTTCTTTAGATACGAAACTTCCTAGAAAACCTGACATCTATGATTTAATGAGGCAGCTATCAAAAAACCGCATTAAACCTGGGCTATTCAGAAAAGTAATATAATAAGAGATACAAAATTATGTGTCGTAAAAATTAACAACACTGATAATGTTATGAAATATACGGAATTGAACGTAAGGATAGGCGATGAAGGTTTGCAAATAAATGACCAATTTTAATATCAATATACGAGGTGAAACTTTCAAGCATTAATGCTGACAGGAAAACGTGTAACATACTTTAAATCTCGTTTCTTGAAGCAGTCTTATCAGGTCAATTTGCTATAAAAACGAATGTTACCGTAATTATGTTTAACATTTTCTCCTTCTTTTTGTTTTCTCTACAAGCCACTCGAAATTACAATATCATTCAGGAGCATGAACAATTATCGTAAGTATCTGAATTGTTGTACATTTCCTACTTTATTCATTACAAGTTTGCTAGAGAATCTTCATTCTTTATATAATTTGTTCAATATTGTGTTTTCTAGTAACATTGATAATTTGGCACACGTTTTATCTTAACTTGTGATTGTATTATTCTTAATTTTGGAAATTTAAAAATAATTATATATATCGTTATGTAATCTTGATAAAGTCAAAGTTTAAACACATATTTTACTTTCGAGTCATAATGTTCTTACTGTTGTGTTGGACTCAAATTTTAGTTTCATTCTTAAAAATGTATAAACTGGTCACGAAATCAATTATGGACACTACAAGCGTATATGATACGAAATGATCCTTTAAACTTTGCAGCCTAACAGCCTTAAGTACGGAAGTATTTTGATATATCCGAGTAGAGTACAAGCTGAAGTGAAATGCAAAAAAGAACAACACAAAAACAGCACTCTATCTCTATACCTCTTGAATGTAAAGTGAGCAGCCTGGCAGCCTAGAAGTCATAAGTAAGTGACGGATATAAGAAATACCGAAAATTATTAAAATTATTTCCGAGATGAAAGTGATTTAAACACTTAAAACCATAACTCTAAAATAAAAAAGTCATTTCATGATTGTAATACAAATAAAAATAATTACCATATATTTTACATACTGTCTATAAATTGCATGAAATGCTAGCGTATTCATTGCAATTGACCCATCACAAAGATAATTTAAGACAAAGTAGCGCTATGTTGTGTGCCTATCATAAATATTATATTTCAAATAAAGTAACGTCTCTTTGTTACAGTATCTTTATTGTGACTTACGAACTCTAGAATTGTTAACAAAACTTCTATTTTGAGTCTTCTGTGATCCATGAAGTAAACAGGTTAAGTTGATGGACGATGATACTGCATATTTGTAGTATTTCTAGTTTCTGCATATTTCAATTTATCAAATAAAGTTTGAAGACAAAGTAAAATCATAACATCATCTTTGAACAATATGATTAAATGAATTAAACAACACTAGATGATTCTTTTTCAACTACATGTACTGTATATCATATTATGCAATTAACTTGTAGTATACATTATATTACGGTTTCATATAATTCATTAATCATTTTACTATATTAAAGGGATACTCAGGCAAATTAATGCAAAAATATTAAAATGATCTCATGAACTAAAATCATGCTAAAATGGCATTTTTTAAAATCCCAGCATGAATTTCTGCATTTAATTTTATATATTTTGGATTTGAAGCGTGAATATATTTATATATGTTGAACGACATTTAGAAGCCGACAAAATCATCCGAGTAGTTTTAAAAAAAGTCAGACTTGAACAAACCCTGGAAGGTGCAATAACAGATATTGTGGTTATTATATGATTGTTACAAGTTACAGTCATGCATTTGACACGTTCTTATACGTTTTCAAAGTTCACTGTGACAACTATTGTGACATCATAATTAACCTGACCAACGTTGTCATTTTGACAGTCCAAACATTATTGTTCACCTTAAATATTTTACAAAAGTGCTTTTAAATTGTACTTAAAGGTCACCACCAGGACATACGAGGGATGTCCGGAAAGTTCATATACTTCCTCATTTTTTAAGCTATAACAATACATATGTTGTACAAATTTTGTCAGCACAATTATACATATCTAGCGAACACATTTATAAATGATTACTGAACTGTGAGTTACATTTGTATTTTAACAGTAGTTACATACAACATATATACATCGTCATGGAGCACTTTGACAACGTCAACGGCGTCAAATTAACTTCACGTTTACAGATTATTCAATTTCTTCCGTTTTCAAAAGCCATGGTACCAGTATGGCGTATACTTAATACATGTTTGTTCCCCTGCCATTACTTTATAAATTTCATATACTAAAATTAATTTAAAAACAAAGATGTCACTGGTTCCCATACAGTGTGTGTGAGATGTCTGTCTTTTTCAAAGAATTTTATAACGCAATCTACGATATTGTGGCCATGCTACTCATGGTCGTCTTGAGCGCTCTTTTACCTAATTCTGTAATTACCCCTTCTTAATCTTGTTTGACATTTAAACACAAGTTGTCTTGAACAATTTATGGCTGAATTTGTTTTTAAAGTAACGGCTAAAATCTCAGTTGGTCCCATATTAGAGTTGTTGTGGAGTTAAATAACATTACGTTGTTCCGTCCTTGAATTTGACGTCATTTTGCAACACAAAATTTACGCACCTTCATTGCCTAAAACTGTCGTTAATAAGCTGTTTATTTACGTATGACTTCATAATTTTCACAAAATATCATGCAATTGTATCATTTGATGTCGCAAAATTAAAACGAGAGTTTGCGTAAAAAATACATCTTTTAGCAACTTATTATTCAAGTAGCTATCGTCATGAAATCAAAGTGTTCCGTGATTCGTTGATCATGTTGCCATGGTGATTGGCGCTTTGCGAATATTACTTTTATCATGTTTTTAAATTTAAAATATGTAGCATATAAATACTTTAGCAAAATATTCAATCATCATATTGATATGACTGCTTATAATAATTCTATAGCCTTGTCTACGAACTCTCCGGACAGCCCTCGTACATGAAAGTTATCACAACAGCTTTACGGCACATGTTATGTTATTTCACAACAAATTAATGCGTCAGTCGATATCGTAAGAAGTCATTTCCGATTGAAAATTTGTTTTACAAATAATTCTATATACATATACTAAACCTTTTAATTGATCGATATTATTCTAGTTCTTGGAAAGTAATAATGTTTTAGGTATTTCGAAGTATAAAATAGTTGGATTCATTTTGTTAAAAATTCCTCACCATATAATTTGAATTATAAGTTGAACGTAAAATCAGATAGGCATACTTTTAAAGAGTAAGAGTTCGTGAATGATACTGTATTTTAAAAATTCCAGTGTCTTTAATATCATAACTATTGTATAACCATAAAAACTGTAACAATTTTGTATAAAGAACTTGTTGTTATCCTCATCATATGAAACGATTTCACCTTTCATACACATATTTTTTCACTCTTTTTTAAAAACTTAACGTGACTTGCCTTAAGTATGTAAAAAGACCAAAGAGTTACATACAAAGAATACTTAAATGTCACAGAATGTGAATGTCTTTAAACTATTTTATGACAGAAAGATAAATTTATAGAAGCAAATTGTCAGATGAATTTAATAAAAACAGAACACTTTTGTAACGAAAAAGGAGTGCTCAAAGGCGAAGTGTTTTCGTACGTTTTAACTTCATTGATTTGAGCAAGCAATGAAAATAATAAGATAATGTTTTCTAGCAAATTGAAATTAAAGATAAAAAGGGAATAAAATTGTTGTAATTATTTAAGTCGTTTTATTGCTTAGATATAATAAGTAACACATTGTGATTATCTTGATTTTAAAAAACAGCAGCTAGTATAGATATTAGATAATAGATACATCAGTTGTCACTCCATTAACGATTTTTGTAGCTGATATATAGATTTACGATGTGTCGTAAAATGTAAGTCATTAAAGGTGTCATTTTTCAATGAAACAAGAAATCATTATATAGCCTTATCATGCCACTGATTTGACGTACACGATATTTTGTTTTCAGGCCAATTAAAGCTTACTTTTAAATAGTTAAGATGAATAAAGATAACGGTATGATTTGGTATACAGTTAAAGATGTTATCTTGAATACGAGGGATGATCAAAAATTAACCGGACTTTGTAGATCACTCTTTGCCTGTTAAATTCATTTACATAAAAATACACGAAACATAAATCGGAATCTATCCCCTCAATGATACAAAAAATAGCAATAAGAAATATTAACAAATAAAAAAGTTATGCTGTAATTGGCATGCACATGTAAAGCAATGCGGCGCACGGTATACCTTAAAAATTGACGTTAACGACGTCACAAGCGTATTGTCTTTAACGGAGCAGTTTTTTACACAGGTAGGCCACGAGGTAAGCCAATACGTGTTCCATAATTATGTTGTTTATGGCAGCGGATCGACTGCCTATATATATCTCGTATACACAGATATCTATCAAAGGTTATTAAAAATACAAAAAGCAAATATTAATCCTGTAATAATCGATGATATTTTTAATATGGTTTTATTTCGCACCATTTGTGTGCTTGATCTAACTTAGTATAAAAATGTTTTATCAATTTGAAACTTATTTATGTGACAATCCAGTTCCAATAAAAATCAACTTATACACGTTCGATGCATCGTCTGCACGGTAATTCTTAAAAAAAACCATACAAATCAGACTTATACTTTATTTGTTTTTCTATATTTCCGCTGCCGGAATCGACTATATGGAAGAAATATTTTTATGGTAAAAATAGATAAAAGATTGCATGAAACGATAAACGATTTTTACCATAACAGTTAAAACTGTCACAATCTATTAATTTCTAGCAACCATTGAGAATAAGGACAATTTTTATAATTATGTATTCGATCCATAAACTATTATAATATAGCATTATATTGAATTAGAGTTATCATAGAAGTGTACACACTCTCACTTTACAAAATGATGTATGTATTAACTTATAAACTAACGACCCAGCAAGGTATAGCATTACTGTTACTAAAAATAGCATTCCTCGCAAGTTGTCAAACATCAGGACAATAATGCAGATTCGGGATGCACAGTGAATCATATGACTGTAATAAGCATAATTTAAGAAAAAGTTGTTAACTAAGTTAACAGTGTCACAATATTCAGCTATATATCGAATAGTGGATTTTAAATGAGTGTAGACTGAAAGCGTCTTTAGACCAGGTTTGAATAATGCACATGACGTCATGTCTAAATGAATGCCCGTTAAGTTTCACGAAGTCGCACAAAGTATGTGATAAAGTGTATTAATGATTACTTCATAAAATATTTAAAATGAGATCCTTTATAAATCTCAGTGTAACTAATTATATGCCATTACCAATGCATACATCTCTGTCATTCCAGTTTGTTTCAGAACTCAAAATATGTTCTATATTTTGTTTATAACTGAACTATTCAATATATTGTCATTGTAAATAAATTGAATTGAATTGAAGTTTTCTTAAACGGATAGTAGTAGAGAGAACATTTATCTTAAGTCCATTTTTCAAAGTACTAAATTTTTAATTTAAGCATTAACATGCTTAACAATATAATCTAACATTATGTTACAATTTAAACATTTTTTCTCTTTTATTTTATTTTTTAACACATCATTCACTGTAGTTTCTACAAAAATTAGGAAAAATGGAATGTGTCAATAAACTGCAGAAACTGTCGAGAACAATGCGCCTGAGTAAGAAATAATGTATCATTAACGACGTTAATTGGGCAATTACCTAATTTACCACATATTCCTTGGTAATATAAAATAACAGCTTGACTCTAAATTTTAAACTGATTATAGTTTACCTTGATGAAACAATTTCTTGATGCAAATATATATGTAATGTATCAAATGTTAAAATTATCTAATTTCAGATTTTATGTTTAGGTATTTCATTTTCTTGTAATAAATCTTAATTTATTTAGATATTTTTTTTCCGTCAGAAATGGAATAACCTCTCTGCTTCAAATTAAAAATAATTGAAAACTTGACACTCGAAATATAATCATTGGGAACTTAATTGAAACGTTCAATTTTTAATTCACTTTACGATATCAGGAGACATAAAATGCAGAATTAAAGCATTTATGAGAATTGATTTTTATTTCACTGAGCTTCAGCATTTTGATGTTGCCCTGGGAAACAATAAATGTCTCACTTAATTATGACACTGATGTTCTACTAGTTAAAGTAAAAAAAGGTTGTCTACGTAGAATCAATTGTCCATTAATACGCTTGCAAACGTCTTTGTCGTCTGTGAAAAAAACATTGCAAGCAACAAATGCACGTACAATATACATACATATATTATACATGTATAGCGTTTATTGTGTAAGATAAATATAACTTGAATTTCGATTACAGGTCTTTAAATATATTGAGTGATGATTATTATATGACTGAATGAAATGTTGACATGTAGGATTTTTAAAAAGGTAAAGATTATTATTAAGAAATGTATTTAAGTTAAGTTATCAAAATAGATTAAAAACGAAAGTATAAAGTGCAACGTCGTGAAACATTACGCATTTGTTATCTAAAAACATTAGCTCTTCAGTTTGCGGCCACATTATATTATATTCTCAAAAATAATATTCATATACAAGTGAAAGACAAATATATTAATATGATTTGTGTCATGAACATTTCCCGCACATACTGATCTATTTTGCTTCTTATATATAGACAAGTATGTTATTAGGAGAAGAACTTTATAAGAACCTAGTAAGTTTGTTATACATATATTATTAAAAACCCTTTTGTAATGTGTCTGTGTTTACGAAATGATAGGGGACATGCATCAATGTAAATCAAGGAGCTTTATGCAACATTTAATCAATAATTATTTTATTTTGTATTTGGTCAGACTGATATAATAATAATAATGCAAATGTAACAATATACTAGTAACCACTATTTCATATATGTAAGTTAAATTGATAAATACCGGCCACGGAAAAATTAAACGTCACTTTATTTTGTGGTGCCAAACATTATCATACAAGAGCAAGAATGAAGTTTAATACTGTCAGTATCAGTTACCAATATATAACCAGTGAAACGTTAAACAGTGTCATCAAAAATCACCACGCAAAATAGCTAAATAGTTTTTTTATACTACATCTTCATCGTTAGTATGAATGTTTGTCAATACTTCATAATTTTTCTTCATGACAAAACAGACAGTTTGGAGTATCAAAAGATATTTAAACTGACAACCTGTGATATCAATTACACTATTAATTAATATTATATTGCTATAATTCCATTTCAATTATGAAGTGAAACACATTTAGTTTACAAGATTTCGATTGAAATTATTTATGAAATTTATATAATTTATTTAATCAAAAGATAAATATATCTTACACTAGTGGTATTTTTGTGACATTCTCGAATAATGAATTTGAATATTTTGCATAAATTCCGTCCACCATGGTCACACAAAGTTCATATTGTCGGGAATCTTTACTTTAAGGCTTCAATTAATTGAATCATTTGTATTTACAACATTATCTCTGGGAATTGAATAGACGTTTTCAGTTTACAATGCACTTTACAGTATAAACAGGACAAGACAATAAGGGCTACAACGAAGGCTATTATTGATTTAATCTTATACTTAGCACTAAGACGTAGCTTAAGAGAATGATGAATCATTAATATACTAGAATATACCAGGGAGAAATTGTTAAATTCTAGATATAACTACTTCGCAGACAGTTTAAAATGTAGCCTAAGAACGGTTAGCTGACAAATATGTAGGTTTAGCTTGCCAATTATATGTATACCGCGTACGTCAACTTGAAGTACATTAAAGATGAAAGTGATTTCAATTACAATTTTCGTCAGTGCAAAATTGACATACGTGTTTCTTTGACAAGCACAAATAGACAAAAGCAAAAACAATGTGAAAATCAGTATTCAACTACCAGAAATTAAATAAACTTTAATGGATTAGTTTAGGAAAAGAGCATGCGCCTTCTCGTATACGACACATCAAAATGGATGTCTTATTATTCTTTCTAGTATAGACTTAATTGTATGATATCCATGCTTCAAATAAATATAGACATTAAAAATTGAAATATTTCTATATGTAAACCAATGCAATTCTGTACAAAATTGAAAATTATTATATTTATTTTCTATTTATTAGCTATACGGTAAGTTCTATTAGTGTCAAATGAAATGACAAGCCTTCATTTTTGTAGATGTAAGAATGCATTTTCTTATTTATAATATTTATAACGAGGTGGATTGTATTTTTTACAGACGTTGATGGGATATTCCACTTAAACTAAGTACACTGACAAGTGACTAAAAAACAAAAACAATTGTTATTTGTGTTGCAAAAGAATCTTTGATGTTAGAAGTGTTTACCGAACAATACTGATGAGGACTTACAAATTCTATCTTAACAATCATAAAGTAATTTATTTTATTGTTTACTATATTACTATTTATCCGACTACAATTACTACTTAATGATTACTACTTATTACAATACCTCATTTACATTCAGACTTATTGTATATGTAATTTGCGGAAAATGCAAAGAAATACCTTATTATCCGATATAACTATGATAA
>NW_026857563.1:60000-118260 GCF_026571515.1 Ruditapes philippinarum | reverse complement strand
CTAATTAATAGGACCCGTGGTTGAAAAGATATTCCTTGCGTAAACTTTAAAATTTTAAACATTATATTCCTTAATATGTCATTTGCCATGTATAAATTTATAAAAAAAAATTCAAAGAAAAAATGTTGTTTTTTTTATTGATAATATTTTGCCATGGCAAACTTTTATGCAATTGCCATGGCAAATTTTTGCCATGGACAAAAAAATGAAAAAAATTAGAGATTACAATAAAAACATAACAATACGACCAATAACATGTCATAGGATAAGTTTTAGAAAGTTTTGTGATGTTTTAAAAAAATAATTGCCATGGCAAATTTGCCATGGCAAAAGTAGGAAAAACCTTGCCATGGCAATTCTAATTTTGCCATGGCAAATGCAAACTTTAAATGCATTTTTACAAAAAAGTATTAAAGATAGAAAAACAAAACATATTAACTTTTAAACCTTTTAGTAAATATGACAATTTAAGATAGTTTTCATTTTTTTAAAGCGCGTAAAAATAGGGGTTGAATTTGCCAAAAACTGGCGCGGCAAAAAGAAACCGGCAGCTATTTATATGCATATAGGGAAAATCAATGACCCCCTGGGGCGGGGCCAATTTTGACCCAAGGGCTTTTATTTAAACAAACTTGGTAGACACTCACTAGAAGATGTTTCATGCTAAATATCTAAGCTCTAGCTCTTAGGGTTTTTTAAAAGAAGATATTTAAAGTTTTTTCTTTCGGTTGCCATGGCAACCAGAGTTCTGCATGGAATTAAATTCTTTGAACAATTTTTAAAGGTGACTACCAAAGAAACATTCCTGTGAAGTTTGGATGAAATTGGCCTAGTGGTTTATGAGGAGATGTCATTTAAAGTAAAAGTTTACGGACGACGGACGGATGGACGCCGGACGGACGCCGGACGAAAAGCGATCACAAAAGCTCACCCTGTCACTTTGTGAGCTAAAAATATAAGAACTTGGAGTACCTATCAATCCAGTAAAGACGGTTTTAAATTGCATTAATATAAAAGAAGTAGTCTGAACAAATTTTAGAAATAAAAATAAGGGGCCATAACTTTTGATAAAAATCATTAAACAGCAAAATGCTGACGATATGCGCACGTTTTGTTGATCCTGATCCAGTAAGGTTTGGACGAAATTGTATCAGAAGATTTTGAGAAGTAATACGGATAAATTTTGTGACTGACGGACATATGGACAGACACTTCTTTGTAGCAGGCGAAACAAAATTGCTGTCAGTGTTAAATGCCATTTGAATTTTGATATTAGAAAAATACACTATAACAAGTAATACAAGCTTGAAGTGATAACCTTTATCAAATACCTTAAGAGATATTTTAACTTTATCAAAGGGATCAACCTGGGTAGTTTAAGTAAAAACGGAAGATTACTACATAATTTCTGACCTTGCGATATGGCTTTATATTTGAAAAATTATTTAATGTACCAAATTAAAAAAAAAAAAAAAACTTTGATAATTTCTGAGTAAATGGAACTTCACTTATTACTTTTTACAGGTACCACTGGTCTTGGCCTTTAAATTATTGACCTTAAAATGAGTGTGGCAAGTTATATCACCAAGGTGCCTTTACTTACAAAGTTTATAGTTCTTAGGTCAATGTAAATTGACTAAATTTGTTTTTACTGGTAGCAGTGACCTTTGCCCTTGACCTTTTGACCTCACAATTTGAATAGGTGTAACAGCCAGAATTTATCAAGGAGCATTTACATACAAAGCTTGAAGTTCCTGAATGCTTGAGTTATATTTTTCTAGTCTCAATGATCTTAACCTTTTGATCTGAAAAATAATGAAAAAGTGTATAAAGTTTGAAAAAAATAGCTTTGACACTTTGAGAAATGGAAATCACCCAGTTACCTATTACTGGTCCCAGTGACCTTGAGCTTGGAACTTTTCACATGAAAATAAGTGCAACAACCGAAAAAGGTTTATCAAAGCCAACTCATCTTTTCTTCGAAAAGCGGATAAAAATTTCCATTTTTATTTAAACTTTGTTTACTTATAGTGTGTTAAGTTTTTTAAAAAAATGTCTTTTTCATTTTTAAGAAGAGTCTGTTTAGCTATTACATGTATAAGTATTTCCAAAGATCAAATTTACGCATAATACATCATTTAATCAATTTTAAAATAAAATACTTAAGCTGTAAGGCCACCAGCACACAGAATCTTCAGACTACACATAAGTGCAGGATAACCAGGTTATTAAGTTTATGGCATAAAAAAGTGTTGTTGTTTTTTTCTTTTGTTTAAATGGGCCACTGGAACGTAAAAAGATTTTATTGGGGGAACAAACCTCTGGCGCCCCTTCCTTCATTATTTCAGGCATGACCTAGTACTTGAGAACAACTTTTCTTCCACATGTCAGCTGTAGAACTGCCTCACACGAAATAATTAAAATACCTGATATGGAATAATTTATTTTAAGAAAAGGATAAAACATGTAATTTAATTTTCTATGTTGATCATATCTTATAAGAACAATCAATGGCAGTAGTGTCCTTCATTTCGCAATAGGCTGGGGCCGCATAAGCATAGTCGTATTCTACATATGAGTCAGCTTATGAAACGTCAGTGGTTCTGATACGGAAATTACCAAATACTGCAAAGATATAAATGAAAGAAAATATTATTTTCGAATTATGTCAGACGTAGTTTTACAATTTGCAAATATTCAGAAAGAAATATTTACTTCCCACTGACTGACATATAATATCAAGAGTTACGTTACTTTAATTCAGGTGCTTTCCCTGACATGTTCCTATCAAAAGTTACTTCCATTTGACTGGGATACTCTAATATAACATTACTTCCCTTAGGCTGTTTACATCATCTGTTACTTTACTACTCAATTTATATACCCAGTTATCTCCTTGCCGCCTTAGCTTATTTGCAATACTCTCAGATTGTATCTGATTATTTATAATATTATCAGAGCTATTTTTCATTGATTTTTTAAACAAGTGATCATATCCCCTTCTTTTTTGATAGGAGGCATTGTGCTTCAAAAAAAATGCTGTTTTCTTCATGATGTTTATTTAAACATAAACAATATATCTTACAAGTATAAAGCTTTTGTCATACTCGTCATGTTTGAAATACACATACTACAATGTAATTCTATTTATCATAGACCTACACATTATATTTATCATATTCATATTTATTAAATGCATCATGTTTATCAGATATGCTATGTTTTTTATAGTTTTATCACACACATAACGTTTATCCTACACATCATCTTTATCATATTAATCAAATACATTATGTGTATCATATACATTATGTTTGTCATATCTATCATACACATAATGTTCATTAAACACATCATGTTCATCATATTTATTAAATACACAGAGGATATTGAATGAGTGTATTTTTATACTTAATTTATTGAACGAGTTGGATAAAATTATATTATACGAGCCTCTGGCGGGCATAATAATTATTATTTTATTCAACGAGTTCAATAAATTCAGTAATTAACTTACACGAATTTAATATTCTATTTATCACATACCAAAAATGTAGACCGTTTGAAGTGAAAAAGAGCCATTTTTCATATAGTGTAACGCTAATATTTAGTGCTTCTTTACGTCACGTCAAAATATATGCTCGACCGTGCAATACCAAGTTTACGGAGTCGCTAAAACGGCAGGGGTATGTGATAAATAATGTTTAGCATACACATTATGTTTTTATATTTATACATATAATGTTTATCATACACATTATGTTCATAAGAGACAATTATCATTTTACACTTGTTTTACAAATCAATCAAGTTTATCATATTTTGGTGAAATCAATATTCAATTTATTGTATTGTCATATAAAAAACGTGTAACATACTGACTAATGTAACATGATACAGAAAATTACGAACTTTCAATAGACTAACAAAGCTTATAAACAGATATAAAGAATGATAAAAATGCAATAAAACAAACTGAACACATTCGGTTTGAACAATGAATGACCTTTCATTTCAGATTTATTGTACTATTTAGACTAGAACATTTTAACACGCTTCACACTATTCGATATGGTAATAAAGTGTTTCATTACATGATATATGCAAAGCATGAAAAATTATGCTTACGCATCAAATGACATCAGATATGACAATAATAAACCAAATTACAAAAGAAAAATTACGTCTATGCTAAATTTAATTCATCATAGAAACAATTCTCTTTTTTACCATATTATAATGGAATTAGGTTATAAGGTATAAAATGCAGGATTTATTTTTTAAATGCCTTGTAATCACCATAATTCAGGCTCATCGACTCATCGTGATTATATTCCATTTTAGATGGGAAATTAAATGTAAAATTAGTTTCTCAGTTATGTCTTAAATATAAACATTTCACTAACAAAGATACTTCTTTAGCTTAATATTTATCAAAGTTTGACAATACTTTATTTCTTGAAGCTTATTTGAACCCCAAGACAAATAATACTGCTTGCCTTTTACCAACCTTTAATGAAAACAAATGGTACTTCCCATGTTTATTCAAAAAGAGTAGAATTGCCAACTTTATGTTAAAAGAAATGGTGCTAACAATAAATGGCTGTGACCACAATTGTTCAAAAGAAATGGTTGTCGACTTAATTGTTTAAAACAAATGGTTGTCACCCAAATTTTTCAAATCAAATGGTTGACAACCCAATTATTGAAAACAAATGGCTCAAAATCATCACCTTAATTGTTGAACAAATAGTTTCAAACAAGATCGTTTTAAACAAATGATAAACAAAACATCTGAAATATGAACGCTTGCGTGACTAACCAATAAAGAACACGTTTTATTAAAAAGCAAATGGTACTGATTAACATTATTCAAAACAAACAATAAAGACAACTTTTATTCAAAACAAAGGGTGCTATTAACAGTTATTCAATAGAAATTGTACGCACGACAATTCCTTAAAGAAATGGTAGTGAAAAAAATTATTATCTAACATAATTGTTCAAAACAAAAGTGCTGATTAAAATTAAACAGAAATGAATTGGTACGGACTACTATAATACAAACACAAATGGTACTGATGCCAATTACTCAAAACCAATTGGTACTAAACAAATTGGTACTTATGCCTATTATTCAAATCAAATGTTACTGACGCCAAATATTAAGGAAAATTTGGTAATGACACCAATTATTCAAAACAAATGGTACTTATGCAATTATCCAAAATGATTTCGTACTGATTCTATTTATTCCAAACAAACGATACTGATGCCAATTATCCGAAGCGATTTGGTACTGACACAATCTATTCAAAACAAATGGTTCTGACGACCTTTATTATTTAACTGTCGTCTGCTGTTATATGGAACAGCTGATTCCATCTCAGCCATTCCTTGGTCTCTTCTAGCCCTCATGTCTGATCTATAACCTGGGTCTGGATAGTAATAGTCTCTCTCGTCACCATAGTAACTATGCCCTGTGAACTTTCCTTTACCATAAATTGCCTGACCATGACCTTGCTCACCTCCAGCTAGTAGCTGTGAATAACTGCTGTTCTGTTCACCTCCACTTCCTTTTACAGCCTGACTTTCCCTGTATACTGGCCGATTTTTGTTTGCTCCTTGTCCATAACCTTGTCCCTGGGACTGTGTCTGCTTCTTCTTATTTTTCTTACCTCCCTTGCTGGCAGGCTCTACTGGTGGAGGTAAATTAGTTTAACATTCAGATTAAAGTTTTTTTGAATTTTTTGGTTTTAATTTTTTACTTTTTATTCTACCATGTTCAACATCGTCAATGAATGTATTAAAATCGGTGTATGTGTCAGGCTTTTCTGCCATAAGTCTTTTTGGTACTGCTATGCCTTCAAAGACGTCTGGTAAAATATATGGCTTTATCCACAGTATATCCGACGTGCTTTCTGACCTGTACTTGATATCCTTCTTAAAGAATAAGAGTCCATCAATCTACAACAGAAAATGACAATTAAATTACAAAACTATATTGCAATAACTATGAAAATTTCAGACTTCCAACTTAAACAATAAATGTTGTAAACATTGCATGCATTTCCTTCCCAGGCCACCATTTTGGGTTATTCCCTGTATATTATATGCAAAAAGAAAGTCTTTCTCAATCATTTTCATATAAACTGTTAAGACTCGTTTGATTAATAATATTTTTTTCAAATGCAATTCA
Organism: Ruditapes philippinarum; assembly: GCF_026571515.1. Taxonomy (NCBI): domain Eukaryota; kingdom Metazoa; phylum Mollusca; class Bivalvia; order Venerida; family Veneridae; genus Ruditapes; species Ruditapes philippinarum. Next base: position 112,061 of record NW_026857563.1, on the reverse strand, counting down.
AAGTTTGTAACAGAATTTGACTATCTAAGCTCCAAGTGATGTACTTTGACAAATCTTTGTAAAGTCAAGATCCCCTCAGCATTCAATTTTGACCCCAGTTTCATGATTTGATAACACTTACTAGTGGTTTACTATTAAAATCCTAGACATAAAATATCCAAGCTTTAGGCCTTGCAGTTAAGGAGAAGACGATTTCTTGAGGTTTTTCCTATATAACTATGTACAATAAAGTGAACCCTGGACTGGATTGGGCCAATTTAGATGATTGAAAACAAACTAAAAATCTTGTAAAACCCAATATCTTGGTTGAAGGAAAATAAAATTTCTAAAGGTTTTCCTATAGATTACTATGCAACTTGGTAGTGATCTGCTATACTGTTTCACACCAAATATCTAAGCTCCATGCCTAGAAAATCATTACCTCAAATGTTGTCTGCCTCATGCACAAATCAATACCTTCTAATGAACTGTCATACTGATACAGTGGCACAAACTTATACTGAAAAAAAAAAAATCCAAAATTTATGTTTAAAGGGTATATTGAAAACATAATGTAGTGAAATTTTTACCCAATAAAATCACATTTTTAAACAAACAAAAAACCAACACAACATACACGTTTATTATTTCCTGTCAAGAGTTATCAGATCAACAAGTCCTGGTATAACATCCATTATGACTCTGTACTGGACTGGTCTAAGTAAGGAGTTACAGAAAAATTGTTATCATATACATATAATTAAAATTGGATAAAATACAATGTACATGTATGCAACTTCTTAAAAGTCTGCAATCTTAAAGTTGAAAAACCAAATAATCATAGTTAAAGGATGATCTTTACTAAAATATTAATTGAGAACAGTTGTTCTTGGATTTTCTTGTGTTTACAATGGTTCTGAGAAATGTTATCTGTAATTTGTGAGTACACTTTACGTAGTTTTAAAAATGTTTAAATATATTTATACCTACCATGTTAAGGTCCGTTATATTTTTAAATTCTGGTCTTTTTGAAATTTCTCTTTTCACAAACTTCATTCTGTCCATATACTGATAAGGTAAGAAAAAGCAAAATATCAACATTTAATTCTCTTGCAATTGATACATACATATACATTACAACTTTACAGCTCGAAAAAATATATTGACCTTTAATATCCGTCACACACTGTTAAAATATATGGCACTTCATGACAGTACACAGTAGTTGCAGCAGCAAACCTATAAAAGAAATCTAAAGAGCGACCTTGTGTTTCTTGTATTTTACCAACGGTGACCTATGATTACTGAAGCCCAAATGTTATTTGCTGTTGTGATCATGAAAACAAAAAGACAATGGATTATACATAAATATTAGTCTCTCTTTGAATGTAAATAGAGGATATTGAATGAGTGTAAGTTCAATACTGAATTTATTGCACGAGTTGAATAAAATTATATTATGCGAGCCTCTGGCGAGCATAATATTATTTTATTCAACGAGTAGTAATAACTAATAAATTCAGTAATGAACTTACAGGAATTTAATATTCTATTTATCACATACCCAAAAGAAATACCGTTTAAAGTGAAATAAGAGTCATTTTTCAATGACGCGCCTATAGTATAACACTAACATTCAGCGTGTCTTTGCACTATGTTTGTATAACGCTAATGACGTCACATCAAAATATATGCACGGCCTTGCAATATCATATTTACGGAGTCGCAAAATCGGCACGGGTGTGTGATAAACTGCAATACGAACTTGTCTTTGACACCAGTAAAGAGCCAGGACTCATTTAAAATTACATACCGGGAAGTCTTTTACGTCATTCGATGCCCACATAATACAGTCCAGAATAAAATAGGTCATCATCTCTTCATGGAACAAGCAATCAAGTAGAGTCACAACTGTAAAATTATCATTTATTTTGAAATTTCATTAGAAGACATTACAATTAATTTAAGATGAAAAAATGCACTTATAAATAATCAATTATATTCCTGTAAAAATATTAAATGCAATAATGACTTCTTTATGCCATTAGTATTATATAAATGCTATGAAAGTACATAAAGTCTAACCAAACTCAAAATTGGTAACTCCTCAATTAAAACAGTTTAGAATTAGTTTGTATGAATTCATTTGAAATTGATTGTGTTGGAAGCTATAAGCTTATTGAAATACTCAAATTTGTTCCTGGAGCCAACCAGTACTAAGCATGGCCAGTAATCTTTAAATGGCTAGCCCGACACAAAAACCACTCAGCAACCGTGCTACTTGGAATTAAAATCCCTTCAACTTACTATGGATTATTTCAACTTCATGGCAGGACATGTCCATTATGGACTATTTTGTTACAGTTTAAGCATACCTGTAGGACCAAATCCATACTCTGTACCATTACCACCTGGTAACACTGACAAGAAATAGCCAGGTATCTTAAAACCTTTCTTACTAAATGACTTCGTCTCTCCCTGTAAATAGTTACCATACTTCATACTTAAAATTGTACATCATTCTGCTTCAGTAACAATAACGATCTAAAATTTAAATTTTGCTTCAGTAACAAAAACTTTTTTATAATTTAAACTTTAAAACCTTGTCATAAAAAACTAAACTAAAAGGTTTAGTCTGCCATTTTCACCCTTTATAATTTTTTTTCATTGCTCTTACGGGACCTCTGCTTTTCCCAAAGTTTCTGCTTTACACCATTTAATTCATGCTTATTTTCTTGTCAATACATTGTGTAATAAATAAAGGTTTAAAATAATTCTCATTTCAACTTATCTCATTAGCACTACCATATGTGCCCTAATATCATATTATACTAGTATGTAAAGTATAGCCTCCCTTCCTTTTTAAGTCATTATCAAGTTTCCAAGTTTACTGGAATTTGTTATTTTATGCATGAGCACGTATAATAACATGTATTATTATGTATCTGAATGGAACTAAATATTATCTTATAATAAATTATAGTAAATATTGGCTTACATCTATAGCCATGACTAGGCATCTTTTCCCTACAGGACATGCTACTGTACACCAATCTGTTTCAAAATTCTCCGGTATTCCTGTGAACCATCTGGATTCCATCAGCTGTATAAAAATATTTTTTTATAAAATGACCCTTCAAATACTATCAAAAAGAACTGATTGCTTAGTGGCAAAGGTGTTGACTGCTGACCAACAGATCATGGGCATTTCTTGGAGTCCTAACAAGCACATGACACCTCTACCTCTTGCATCAATGAAATAAACATTTGACTTGTTTTATAGCCCATCAGACACAAAATAACTAGCACAGAACTTTGACATTTAGGTGTGACGTGACCTTAAAATGAGGCTAATGACATGAAAATTCTGTGAGTTGCCTTAACATGAAAGAACTTTAATCCAACCTTTATGAACATCCTAAAATTAATTAAACAAGAGGGCCATGATGGCCCTGAAGTCGCTCACCTGTATATAGGCCCCCAGAGCGGGGCCAGTTTAAACCCCAGGGCTTTTATTTGAACAAACTTGGTAGCCACCCATTAGAAGATGTTTCATGCTAAACATCTAAGGTCTAGCTCACTGGGTTTTTTAAATGAAGATATTTTCAAGTTTTTTCTTTACACATATAGTTAAAAACAATGACACACCTGGGGCAGGGCCAGTTTTGACCCAATGGCTTTTATTTGAACAATCTTTGTAGACACTTAGTAGAAAATGTTTCATGCCTAATATCTAAACTCTAGCTATTCAGGTTTTTTCAAAGAAGATTTTTTAGTTTTTGCTATACACATATAAGGAAAATTAATGTCCCCCGGGCGGGCCCAATTTTGACCCCAGGGCTTTTATTTGAACAAACTTTGTAGACACTCTCTAGAAGATGCTTCGTGCTTAATATCTAAACTCTAGCTATTTGAGTTTTTTCAAAGAAGATTTTTTAAGTTTTTGCTATACACATATAGGAAAAATCAATGACCCCCTGGGGCCGGGCCAATTTTGACCCCAGGGTTTTTTTTTAAAAAAAATTTGGGGCCCGACACCATTAAAATTTTTCGTGCTATTATTTTTAGCTCTAGCTTTTTGGGTTTTTTTAAAAAAGATTTTTAATTTTTACTAAGCTAAGGGAAAATCAATACCCCCCTGGCTGGGCCAATTTTTGACCCCGGGGCTTTTTTTTAAAACAAATTTGGGTAGACCCACTAGAAGATTTTCATCCAAATATTAACTCTACTTTTGTTTTTTAAAAAACCTTTGACCTTTAAAAAGAGGCTCAACATGTGGAATCCTTTTATTTAAAGGGATAAAGATTTGACCCATGTATCATTTATATAACTTAATGGATTCAACTCTTAGGGGTCAATCTCCTACTTTTAAGAAACCAAAATAAAGCTCCCAATTAAAGGCATGTCTATATAAAAGCTATGCCTAGAGTATGATAAATTAACATGAAAAGTATTTATTTAAGTTGTCTGGAGAGCCAAAGACAGGTCAAAAGCCAAAAAATGCCCTATCATTCTAGTACACAGAGTGGTGACAAAAGTGGGTTTATGCTAAAAGAAATTTTAATGTAAAAACAGAAAAGGGTTTATAGAACACAAACACTGGAATATTGTTTTCATATTTTATTGAATGAAATTTCTTACCAAAATAAATGGCAAATGAACAAGTAAAAACTGCAATTTTTTAAACTCAACAGTGTTTGTGCCCTTCCTTCCATGTTGTAACTTGAAAGTAACATTGATTTTTTTTCATTATACTTGATTATAGTATCTTTCCTGTGTAAAGTTACATTGATTTTTTCATTATAGTATCTTTCCTGTGTAAAGTTACATTGATTTTTTCATTAAAGTATCTTTCCTGTGTAAAGTTACATTGATTTTTTCATTATAGTATCTTTCCTGTGTAAAGTTACATTGATTTTTTCATTATAGTATCTTTCCTGTGTAAAGTTACATTGATTTTTTTCATTATAGTATCTTTCATGTGTTAAACATTGATTATCAACATTATAAAACCCTTTCTGTTTATCACATGCAATAACCTTCTCTGATATAAAATATCAACATTAAAATACCTGCCTGTTGTAAACATTGATTTATCAACATTTATCAACATTATAATACATGCCCTGTTGTAAACATTGATTTATCAACATTATATGATTTCCCTATTTTAAACATTGTTTTATCAACATTAAAACACTTTCCCTATTGTAAATATTTATTTATCTAAATTAAAATATCTTTCCTGATGTAAACACTAATTTATCAACATTAAAAAAAAATCCTCATTGTAAACACAAATTTATCATCATTAAAACATTTTCCTCCTTGTAAACATTGATTTATTAACATTAAAACATTTTCCCTACTGTAAACATTGATTTGTCAACATTAAAATATCTTTGCTGTAGTTAACTTTATTTGTCAACATTAAAACATTTTCTATATTGAAAACATTGATTATAAGACTTTTATTTTATACACCTTTCCTGTTGTAAACATTGACTTGTCAACATTAAAACACTTTCTTAATTTTTAACATTGATTTGTCAACATTAATACACTTTCTTAATTGTAAACATTGATTTGTCAACATTAAAACACCTTTCCTGTTCTAAACATTGATTTATCAATGACAGAAAATTTAATCTTACTACACTTAAATTGTCAGCTCCCTTCAAGTATGTTTATATTAGCCCACTATACAGGTCACTGCTTATTGTTTTGTCGTTTTATTGCATATTTGTCTTAAAATTTCCTGCTTTTATTCATGCCTAAGCTACTAGCATGAAATGTATTTTACTTTCAGATTTGTTATATGTTAGTTGAAATGTTTTACGGTCTTCATTAATCTTGGTAAATAGCTTATTAGTAAATGTTGTTTTTCTTTTAATAATTCATAAAGTGACTTATTCAATACACATTCTTATATCTTGTAAATACCTTTCCATTTGTAAACATTGATTTATCAACATGAAAATATGAAGACTTACATTCAAACTTCACATTCCTACAGATGTCATTGGCAAGTCTTAATTGCTGATAGCACTAAGGTTTAGAAGTAAAACAAAACAAAACAGAAAAAAATAGAAAAATAAATTTTATCTTATGATCAGATCTGAAACTAGAACTGTGTCCAAAGGACACGGATGCCCCCACTGTGCAGATTTGCTCGTAAACAAGAGCATGCATATCTGTATGGAAGTTAAGGCAAATCTGCCATCCGGTTTAAGAGGAGTTGCGTTCACAAAATTTCTATATGGTATATAGTGAAAAAATCAACAAAGGGCCATAATTCTGTTAAATTTGGTCGCAACAAAAATTCCTTCCTTTACTACCATCTACACATTAAGGTTGTTCATCAGCAAAATCTTCTATCCGGTTTAAGAGGAGTTGCGTTAAACAGAATTTTTGGACGGACCGACAGACGTACGGACGGACAAGTGCAACGCTATATGCCACTTTGTGGGGGCATAAAAAACTGTTTCATTCAATGCTTACACAGTACTGATCAAAATAAGGAAAAAAAAATTTAACGGTCTCTTTTTAACAATAACGAATACAGGCATCTTCCCTATTTTGATGCATTTAAAATGAAAATTATCCAACTCTACCAAAAGGGGAAAAATTCAACTAAAATGTTGTATTAAACTGTTCAACAGTAAAAGAAATACAGGTGCAGCTCCAGTTTTCATGGTTAAAAAAAAAAAAACTTTAAGCACATTTTTTTTCATCGCTTCATGAAATAATATCAAACTGCAATATTCATGTTACACTGTTACTAGCAACACCCTGGTGTTCCATATCTTCACTAACATAACTGTCATTCTCGCTAGATTTTGAGATATTCCCCTCATTACTAATACTAGTATCAGAAACATCACATTCTTGACTTACATCCATCTTAAATTGTTTTGACCGATCTTGTCCACGTTTCTGTTTCCTATGCGCTTTCTTTTCCTCAAGCTCCTTCGCAAAGTGCTCTTTCCTGTCCTTCACCTGTTGCATGTGCGCAGCATACGTAGAATAGTTAGCCGGTTTCTGTTGCAACATACAATCTGGAATTTCAATGCCGAGCAGTTCTCCGACCATGTACGGTTTTAGCCAAACAACTAAAGGGGATGCACCAAACGTGTAGTGGGCTTGCTTGTGGTAGAACAGACAACCATCAAACTGTAAAGAGAAACAATCTGCTTCTATTTGACAAAGCACTCCACTTCCTTCCCCTGCCATAAATGCCCCAGCCCCGCCACCCCCCCCCCAGCAGTGCAAGGGCTGAACAGTAAATTTACTTTTCATAGGTCAATGAGAAATCATGGCAAGAAAACATACTTTTTTAAATATTATGTATTTGTTATGACTAAAACAAACAACATGTATAAAACAATGATGACATTTTTACAACACATACTCAAATTGTTTTCACTGAACTGGCTATATAATTTGATACATCATTGATTTTCGCTTTCAAATTTGATACAAAATTTTCCATCAATGTCTGCCCTTGGAATATGATTGCTCTTGATTGTGACATAACATTGGAATAGTCATTTTGCGCCTGAAAAGTGTAGCTGGTGAAAGTAGGCATCATGTGTCCCTAGCACTTTGTGTGCAATTGGAAGTTGAAGTGGAACCTCCAACCTTCAGTTAGGAAGTTCCCTATCAGAAGCTTCCAGACCCAGCCAAAGTCTTCTTAATCATTTTTTAAAACATTTTGTCCACAAATTGCATAATTTTTATATTAACCACTGCACTGTATACCTCAATTACCTTTAAATTCCTAAAATATAATCATTAAGATTGCTATGATTTTAATTGTAAAACTACTTGCCTGTGTTGTTGTTGATTTAAATAACTCTTCTAGATTCTCTTTCTTACAGCTATGATACTGAAGTGGTATAAATTTGTACTGAAAAAAATAAAATAAACAAAATATCATTAAACATAATCAGGCCCATAAGAACATGTGACTAAATCATTGCAAAATTACAATATGTTTTAACAAAAACACAACAAAAATTCACACAATTATAAGAAGGGCCAACATATATTTTACAATAATAATCATCTTTGGCACAAACATTTTTATTAGAAATGTTTATATATGAAATACTACAGTAATGCAGACCAGTCTTGACCCTTTAAGTCAATGACAAACTCGACACTTAAGTCAACGATAATGGTCGACGCTAAAGCCAATGACAAACTCTACACCAAAGCCACAATGAAAGCCGGCGCCAAAACCAATGACAAACTCGACACCAAAGCAACAATGAAAGTCGGCGCCAAAGCCAATGACAAACCTGACACCAAAAGCCACAATGAAAGCCGGAGCTAAAGCCAATGACAAACTCGACACCAAAGCCACAATGAAAGCAGGCGCTAAAGCCAATGACAAACTCTACACCAAAGCCACAATGAAAGCCTGCGCCAAAGCCAATGACAAACTCGACACCAAAAGCCACAATGAAAGTCGGCGCTAAAGCCAATGACAAACTCGACGCCAAAACCACAATGAAAGTCGGCGCAAAAGCCAATGACAAAACTCGACACCAAAGCCACAATGAAAGCCGGCGCTAAAGACAATGACAAACTTGACACCAAAGCCACAATGAAAGTCGGCGCTAAAGCCAATGACAAACTTGACACCAAAGCCACAATGAAAGCCGGCGCTAAAGCCAATGACAAACTCGACACCAAAGCCACAATGAAAGTTGACGCTAAAGCCAATGACAAACTCGACACCAAAGCCACAATGAAAGTCGGCGCTAAAAGCCAATCAAAGCCACAATGAAGTCGGCACTAAAGCCAATGACAAACTGGATACCAATGCCAACGCTAAAAGCCGGTACTAAAGCTGATAACAAACTTGACATCTAAGCAAACAATAAAACTTGATACAAAAGCTAAAGCCAATGACGAACTCAACACCAAAGCCAACGACAAAAGTTGACGCTAAAGTCAATGACAAAGTCGACACCTAAGCAAACATTAATAGTCAACACCAAAGCCAATGACAAACTCAATACCAAAGCCAACCCTAAAGCTGATGACAAACTCGACACAAAGGCCAACAATAAAAGTTGACGCTAAAGTCAATGACAAGTTTGACACTTAAGCCAATGATAAGTCGACACTAAAGTCAATGACAAACTCGACACCTAAGCCAATGAAAAAGCAAATAAGAGTGTCCTGACAAAGCTCTATATTTTTTGTTTGCAAAGTGTAGAGTACTTACTGGATTCAATTTGCTGACTTCCCCTACCTCTGAATCTCCTGCATTTTGCTCATCATCCAGAAAAAACGAAAGTCAGTCTGAAATTATACAAAACTATTTTGTCATACTTGACATTTTACTAGTATAAAAAATTTAACTCCTTGATTTGAAATAAAACATGTGTACTTTAAATGACTAATAGAGTAAAACTATTGCATACAGAAGTTAATTTTTTGCATTACTTGCACTACTTCTTCACATCTTCTAAATAATTCCAGTTTTTTGTTGTTGTTTTTTTCATAATTTATTTTTCTAAACGAAAAGAAACATTCCATAATATTAAATATCATCATATAAGTTAGACCATGAAACAAGTTAATACAACATATACAAGTATATAGTATATCCAATAAATTTAATGTTCTGGAACTAACCAGTACTGGTATCAATAAAGGTAACATAATTGGCCCTGGCCAAAGTAGGGTATTAATTATGATATCTAGAAAATAGTTTCACCATTGTACTTATCCTGTTCTTGCCTAACTGACATAACTACGAGCTGTCATCGATAGAAACAATATTGATATAGCCTTGATATTTTTTTCTGTCGATCAATAATCGATACACATTTGAAAAAAAATGATATTCTATATAAGCTGATTAAATGTCTAGAAAAAGAAATTATGAAATTCATCCTAAACAAACATGTATATTGAAACAGGTGTCCATGTCTAGAACTATATTGCTGTTATGTAATGACATATTTCATAGCAGTGTTGAAAAAAAAAGTCATGGCCGAGTGGTTAACTTGTCGGACTAGTAATCTATTGATCACTAGCCGAATGTGTTCAAACCCTGTCAGGAGCAAGTCTTGTTTCCTTGAGCAAGAAACTTTACACTCATTGCTAAGTACTGGTTGGTTCTATGAACGGATTCGACAGTGTATCTATAAGCTAATAGCTTCCTACACAATCAAACTGAAATAAGTTTTGTATAAACCAAAAAGGTCAGAAAAAAAGTCATGCAATATGGACACACCTTAAATTGTATCAACTGTATATGTATTTTACTAAAATCAACAAGAGCCATGTCAACATGGCCATCCCCCGCCGAATGTGTTTGCTCATTGGAAGAATGTATATGTAGTACAGCAGAATAATTCCATTTTAAGAGGTCTTTTGGTAATGAAAACTGATGGCTATAGTGATTACAGATTTGAAACCTATGTGAATACTGATGGCTGAAAATAACAAAGGGCAATAACTGAAAAATAATGCAGGGTAGGTTATCATTCTTGTGTGATGCATCCTCCTCAGTAAAGTCTATCCACCTATGAAGTTTCAAGTTGATACCTCAAATACTTTTTGAGAAAAAAATTGAAATGAAAAAATTAAGTATGAAAAATAACAAAGGGCAATAACTCAAAAATTATAAAAGGGTAGAGTTATCATTCTTGTGCACTGCACACCTCCTGAGTTAGATCTATGCACCTATGAAGTTTCATAATGATATCTCAAAGGCCTTTTGAGTTATGCTCTGGACAAAAATTAATTTTGAAAAAATAAAAAAGGGCAATAACTAAACAATAATGCAGGGTAGAGTTATCAATCTTGTGCACTGCACTCTTCCTCAATGAGATCCATCCACCCATATGAAGTTTCAAGTTGATACCTCAAATACTTTTTGAGATAAGCTCCGGACAAAATAGTATGAAAAAGAACAAAGGGCATTAACTCAAAAATTGTACAGGGAAGAGTTATTATTCTTGTGCACAGCATTCCTCCTCAATAAAATCTATCCACTTATGACATTTCATGTTGACATCTCAAACACTTTTGAGTTATGCTCCACTCGGTGAAAAATTAGGTATGAAAAATAACAAAGGGCAATAACTCTAAAATTATGAAAGGTAGAGTTATCATTCTTGTGCACTGCACACCTCCTGAGTGAGATCTATGCACCTATGAAGTTTCATTTTGATATCTCAAAGGCTTTTTGAGTTATGCTCTGGACAAAAATTAATTTTGAAAAATAACAAAGGGCAATAACTCAAAAATTATGCAGGGTAGAGTTATCATTCTTGTGCACTGCACTCCTCCTCAATGAGATCCATCCACCTATGAAGTTTCAAGTTGATACCTCAAATACTTTTTGAGATAAGCTCTGGACAAAATAGCATGAAGAAGAACAAAGGGCAATAACTCAAAAATTGTATAGGGAAGAGTTATCATTCTTGTGCACAACATTCCTCCTCAATAAGATCTATCCACCTATGACATTTCATGTTGATATGTCAAACACTTTTTGAGTTATGCTCCACTCAGGTGAAAAAATTAAGTATGAAAAATAACAAAGGGCAAATAACTCAAAAATTATGAAAGGTAGAGTTATCATTCTTGTGCACTGCACACCTCCTGAGTGAGATCTATGTACCTATGAAGTTTCATGTTGATATCTCATAGGCTTTTGGAGTTATGCTCTGGACAAAAATCAATTTTGAAAAATAACAAAGGGCAATAACTCAAAAATTATGCAGGGTAGAGTTATCATTCTTGTGCACTGCACTCCTCCTCAATGAGGTCTATCCACCTATGAAGTTTCAAGTTGATTACTCAAATACTTTTAGAGATATGCTCCGGACAAAAATATCGGACGGAAGGTCGGACGGACGGACGGAGACTATTTCTATATCCCCCGCCAAATTTTCAGCGTGGGATAATTAAACAGGTATGAAAGTGAATTATTGACAAGTAATGATCGTTACATTGGTTATCACATATCAATAATTTGTCAATATCCTTTGCACTGAATCAATGACAGCTCTACAAATCACTGTGTTAGAATTATACTTACCTCACTATCATAAACAGGGTGGTCCTTCCAATTCATGATGTCCAGCACATAGAATGTTTTCTCTATTTCATGATATATGCAATCCAATATGGCATTTTCTGAAAAGTTATACCATTACATGTTAATCATTCATTTGGTGCCCTATTTTGAACAAGAAAGTGACATCCTTTGCCAAAATAATGGAGTTACCTGGATATAACTTTTTATTAATAGTTAAAGATATACTATGATCATCTTTTGGTAAAATAGTATTTTTGCAGAAATCAAGTAAATTCCAAATGAATATGTCTCATTGGAATAAGTGAATATTCTACAAACTTTTCATGAAGCTGCATTCCCTACTACAGGTTAAATTAATATGGTCTTTTCTTTAAACAAGAGCTGTCTAATTAATAGTGTACTGCACTTTTCTCAGTGCAGGATAGTATGATAAAGGAAAGGTAGGAATAGAGCATAATGCAAAACAACCTAAACTAATAATCAATCTTTTGTTGATGATAATCTATCTTGACTTATTAATAATCTATCTTGACTAATTCATTGTCCATCTTGACTTATTCATTCGTGGTTTGTCTTGAATTATTCATAGTTTATCTTGACTTAATAATTACATTTTTTGACTTATTTAATGTCTATTTTAAATTATTCATTACATTTTTGGACTTACTCATAGTATATCTTGACTTATTCATTGTCTTTCTTGACTTATACATAATCTATCTTGACTTATTCATGGTCCATCTTGACTTATTCATTCGTGGTCTGTCTTGAATTATTCATAGTTACTTAAAACTACCTACTCTACGTGCAGTTTAGATAAAAATAATAAATTTGTCAGTGGATAGATCTTTACTTCCTAATATGAACCATTTCAAATACAACCAGATAGACAGTTCTGCGTAGTTAATTTGTGATAATCTATCTTGACTTATTAATAATCTATCTTGACTAATTCATTGTCCATCTTGACTTATTCATTCGTGGTCTGTCTTGAATTATTCATAGTTTATCTTGACTAAATAATTACATTTTTTGACTATTTATTGTCTATTTTAGATTATTCATTACATTTTTTTGACTTACTCATAGTATATCTTGACTTATTCATGGTCTATCTGGGCTTATCCATAATCATTAACAATCATACATAACCACATGAAAACAAAATAGTGTATAATATAAACCATAATGATATTCAGAAATGCTGTATATTCAATGATAATTTTACATTGTTATCAAAGTAAATAAAAAGTGTAGCAATTGCAATCATAAATTTGGATTAATATGGATTAAAATTTGGGAAATATATGGAAATTTCTAAAAAATTCAAAAAGATGAGAACGTTACATTTATATATATATATATTTCATAAACAATGTTTGTTTGTTTGTTTGTTTGTTTGTTTCATTTTGCGCCTTTTCCCAATAGTATTTCAGTCATATAGGCAGGTAGTTTCCTAACCATCGTTCCTGGAGAGTTTCAGTGAATCAAAACAATGTATACATGTTGTAAAATTAAATCAGTTGTTAGATACATTGACATGCATTTATAATCTTGAGACCTAGTGGAAGTTTATCTTTACAACTACTTTTTATAAATCAAATACATGTATCAATAACATGAAAAGCAAATAAATACCACTTAAATCTACCTACTCTACGTGCAGTTTAGATAAGAATAATAAATTTGTCAGTGGGTAGATCTTTACTTCCTAATATGAACCATTTCAAACACAACCAGATAGACAGTTCTGCGTAGTTAATTTGTGTTTTAAATATAAAAAACCATGGCACAATCCAGAATAGACTTCAGTGCTTCATTTACACAGAATTCTAATGAAGTTCAGGAAATGTTTTGTGAACATTGTGATAAACATGACAAGCAATATGTTCCTGCTGAGGGATTTTGTGAGGAATGTTTCGAGTACTTGTGTGGAACATGTGTGAAGTTCCATAAAAGATTATTGGCATCTCACACCATCAAAAATAAGGATAATATGCCTAAGGATTTCTGTCTAGAGAAATGTTCTGTTCATCAAAATGAATTTTTCAAGTTCTATTGTCAAGCTTGTAAGAAATTTGCCTGTACTGAATGCAAGACTCAGGACCATGCAAATTGTTCAATGGTCGGCCATTTGCCAACCCTTGTTCCTGGGATTGAAAACAGCCGAGAAATCAAAGAACTCACTGAAAATCTTGATGAGTTAATGAAAGATTTGGAAAATACAGTAGAGCAAGTGAACATAAACATGAAGGAGGTTGCTTCACAAGAAACACAAATATTAGATAAAGTTATGAAAAAGAAAAAAGAAATACTGTCAGCTTTTGAAAACCATCAGAAAGAAATGATTCAAGGCTTTGAGAAGAAAATTGAAGAAACTTTAAAAAGACTAAAACAAGAGAAAATAGAGAAAACTGAAAAATTACGAGAACATCAAAAGAAATTAGAAACGTTAGTCAATGATGAGGAAAATGAAATAAAGAGGAAAATTGAAATCATAAAAAAGAATGACCAGAAAGTTTTAAAGACAATTGCAGAGAAAGCTTCAAAAGTGAGAACAAACCTTAACACTATATCAACAGAGCTGGCTCATCATCAAAAGACAGATCAAAGATGTCATCTGTTTGTTGCTATGAAAAGAGGACAAGAAATCATTGAACAATTGAAACCAGATGCAGATAAACAATCTTACAACAATTCAATTCATTATTACAAAGTTGAATGCGCAGCTTCTGAACAAAATATACAAAATATACAAGACGGTGATAAATTTTTCATTTTTCAAGAAATACGTAAGTCTGAAGTACAAAGAACTGCTAGTTATTACACAGATATTAAAGTCACATTTGACTCCTGGTCATCTTTATGCTTATTATCAGAAAAGTGTCTTCTGATTAGTAACTGTGAATCTCGAAAGCTAGTTATATTCAAGGATATGTCAGTAAGCACATCATCATATGATACAATAGATCTGCCTTCCATCCCTTGGGCTGTTGCTAAAGTTGACAACAACAAAGTGGCTATCACTTTTCCTGACTTTGGAATAATAAGACTAATAACTTTCTCTAAGTATATGACAGTGACCAAAACTGAAGATATCAAAGTAGGACAGCTGTGCTGTGGTGTTGCCTATAGTAACAACAAGCTTATAGTATCTTTCACAGACAATCCAACAACAGTTAAGATACTTAACATGTCTGGTAAAGTATTGAAAACATTTGATAAAGATCAGCATGGGAAATACCTGTTTGTTGATCCTCATAACTTAACAATCAGTGCAGACAACACAATTATATATGTATCTGATGCTAATAATAATTGTGTATCAGCTATTACATTTGATGGGAAAGTCAAAGCCATTTACAAGGATGACAAGCTGGATCGTCCATATCAACTGACTGTAGATAGGTCTGGGGCAGTGTTTGTATGCGGACGTTTGTCAGAAAATATACATCAATTATCACCTGACCTGACAAAGGTTAAGATTCTACTGGATAAAGAACAAGGAATAGTTTCTCCAACAGGTGTGGCATACTGCCAGAATAAAAAAAGATTGTATGTGTTTCAATCTAATGGGTACATTAAAGTGTATGAATTAACATTGGAAAACGTGTAAAACCATACCTATAAGTTCATGTCTGAATTACATGAAACAAATAATATACTAAAGTATAAAATATGTCAAAATAAAAATTTGTTTGTTTTGTTTGTTTTCAAAATACACTGCTTATTTTTGTAATTCGAATTATCAATATCCAACCAGTAAATGATTAAATTACTCTGATGCTTCTCCTCAGTTGATTCTATTGATGTTTTCTTTTTCAACATTTTGAATTAAGAAATTTGAGTATGATACTCCACTAGAAAAAATTAACAACTGAAGAGGACAACTTTGAAGTAAAACTGATTTTTATAACTGTGCTATACATTACATGTTTTTGATTTATGACATTGTTTTCAATAGAGAAGAATAATAACAGCTTGGTAAACATTTACACTTCGCATTCCTTTAGATTTAAGATAATAATTATTGGCGTCCGCGCCGAAGCGCGAGGCCCTATATGGAATATTTGTGAAAGGGCAATTGCAACTTCTCGGGCCTTTTGGACTGTCATTATAGCCGATCATTCCATTAAATCAAAGGTATTGTAACTGTTGTTCTTCCAATCTTGTAGAAGATGAAATTCATTTTTCCATTTGTTGTACAAAATTTGATAGTAATAGAGAACTACTATTTAGACAAATTGAAATATCAAATAAGAACTTTTGTATGTTGAATAATAAGCAGAAATTTGTTTGGTTAATGTCATCGGAAGACCCTAGAGTCTTGAATGTATTTTCAAAATACATGTACCTACTCGAAATTTATAATTATAAAAGAAATCTTATGTTAGGTAGTGCTAGTAGTAATAAAAATTTGTCAGACCATTGAATGTATGTTATTGTACTTGAATATCGAATGAGTAATTAGTGTGTTTTTTATTGTTTTTTTGTTTGTTTTTTTTTTCTTTTTTAATACTGTTTTTATTTATTTACTTCTTATTTTGACATTTCTATGCCTGTGTTATTTGTTTTTCCAATAATACGAATTATGCTTTAGTTTCTTTATTGTCTTCATTTCTACCATACAATACGCAATTTGTTGGTTGATATATTTTGTTACATGCCATATGTTTTATGCCTGTGATTATATATGTCATATAGTATGACATGACCCTTGATTGGTGAAATAAAATTATTCTACAGCGTTTATTCTATTCCGATTGGTTGAGGTTGTTTGATTATCCACAGCACAGGGACTTGAAATTCTATCAGTATTAATGATAATATCCAAAATATACCCCCTATACAGCATAAATAAACACTTATATATATATAACACAGTATAAATAATTTATTTATAGTGTATAGGGTGTATATTTTGGATATTATCATAAATATTGATAGAATTTCAAGTTCCTGTGGATAATCAATATGAAATGTCACGATATGTACAATCAATAGCGAACTGGAGAAGTTCGCATTGCAAACATATTTAAATGAAATCTTATCCGTCAATTAATCTCGCTCTTTTTGTTTTATCAATCGTGTGGGTTACAAGTAAAATGGTTTCCTACGAGGAACATTTTTAATGATATAAAGATTTTTCATTTAACTATCTTCAACATTGTTTGGGGGAATAGATAAACGTTTGTATCAGGAATACAGTTAACAATTATCGATCAATATAGAAGAAGGTCTTTGGAAACTGGTGACCGTTGAAGACCGGAGAATGCCGAAGATAAAACCAATTATTTCTTTTTAAGAAAATGATTAAATAGGCCTACCATTTTATGAATGATTCCGAGCAAAAAAAAGTAAAGTAAACACACAAGTTTACGCAGAAAATAGCTCTATATATCATGGCAGATGCCACTACGAATATTTTAATTTTGTAGATTTTCAGTATTTGTAAAATTTGAGATAGATTTTAAAGGAACATTGATAATTTTCAAACACATCATTCAAGTTTTTCCACCCTAAACGGTAAAATAATTATAGAAAATTAGAAATATCACGTAATAGTTTAGGTGTAATTCGGACTAATTCCCTAGAGGTAAATCCTTAACGTATCGGAAAACGGTATTTAGCTAGGTTTTCGAAAAGGTCAATTAACCAATTATGCATTCGGAACTGCCTCGGCTATTATCTATAATAACCTCGTGAAAGTAGTTCTACCACGTGGTTTCAGATGTAAACAGAAACAGAGATAGTGTAAAACGAATGTATATATTTGACATCTAATGTCTGTTCCGGTACTCTTGAAAATATGTCTGAAAACAATTTGTAATTCAAATATGCCCACTGATGTTCAATTTTAAACAAATCCGACCAAATGTCAACAGATTGGTTTTTTGTACTTTCGGTTTCTACAACCATAATAATAAATATATAAATACTGTATTGTTTGCTTTTTTACCTATGAATTCACTAATTTTAGGTCGACTTTTACTACATATATTGGAAATTAACTTGTCAACAACTCCCAACATTAAATTACTATTTGTTTATCCATGTTTAGTTTCTTAGCGTAGTTTAGACCGAAATACCACATCCGTTCTGTGTATTCATACTATTGTGTTCGAGGTCCTTATCCGAAGACTGACGGAAAGGGCCGAGTAGTTGCGATTGACCAATTATGTACGGTTTACAGATCACATGCTCCTCCATGTACCGTAAACAGGTCACGTGCTCCTCCATGCCCATCAAAAGTTAAACGCGTACCAATACCCTGCGGTCTCCAGACCGCAGTGAATTATATGCATGTTACTGCATACCTATTAATGGAATGATGACCTTAACATTGTTTAAGTCCGAAAATCTATTTATAGAAGTAGTTTTTAATTAACGAAACGGACATTCGTGTCGCGTTATGGTAATAAATAACGAACTGGAGAATTTTGCAGAAAATGAAATGCAAACATATTCAAACAAAAATTAATTACACTCTTTATAAATCTATAGAAAAAATTTAAGTAGTAACGTTAATATAATTTTGAAATTGTCTCTTCCGTAGGTCTCTCCGGTTTTCTTTTTTACGGCCCTGATTGCACTTATGACATTTTTACCGTGAATATTTAAATAGACCTAGTTAATAACTTTAAATGTGCTTTTATTTTGACGTTGTGCGACAGTTAACAGGTGTAGCAGTAGTATACTATAGTTCAAGTCTCTTTAACTAAAACTGTTTCTATATATTGTTTGAAGGCAATCGACTTTATGGCAGTTTGAGTGGAATGTTCACTTGCCGAATATTGTGACATTTTAACAACAAAACTTTCGTCTGCAATGTTAACATGATTTTTTTGGGTTTATTGATAGGAATGTGAACACACTGGTGGGTCAGACGAGATTTTTGAAGTAATTCGTTAAAATAGTCGATTGATCTCCCAATAAATCAATGAACATACTTTGTTCATTTTGACTACTATATACAATGTATGTATTTTGTATGTTCCAACTGGGTCTTTCAATTTAAAAGACCCTGGTTCCAAATAAAATACCACATGAACTTGAAATTCTATCAGATAACCAATATTAATGTTCATATCCAAAAATACCCCCTTTATTGTAATATAAATAAACTTATACCATATAGGGGTATATTTTGGATATTATAGACCTGTATATTTTGGATATTACAGTTAATATCAAATAATTTTAATTTCCTGTGGAAAAAAAATTGATATTCTAATCTCTAGCATGCCTTCCAAAGTTCATGATGTATAATGTCTTTTGTCTGACCATTCATAAATGATATACAATTCTGGTAAAAACCAATTAACCATTGAAGAGTATATATAAGAATATCTGGTCATCAGATGTCTACTAGTTCATCTCCACTTGCTGTATTTCTTGTTTGGACGCCCTTTGATGCTTTTCTTGTTTAACTTTGGAATACAGATCTATTACAGCCAGCTCTGAATAAGGGGAAGTAAATCTTAGTTGACACTTCTGTTAGGAGTAAACAAGCAAGAAATGTCACGTAAAAATATCATTATTCTGCATGAAAATGAAGACAATCACACAGATAATAAAAAATATACAATATGGAACAATTTCTATACAATCTATTCTTTTAAAGACTGGTTTCTTTGACATACTAAAAAACAACTGAGCAAGAGTTCAAAATTTGTCCATTTTCATGTTTAAATGTTGTCTTAGCCGATGCTAGGAGACATGAACAGTAGCTTGCACTTATCAGGCTCAATCAAACTGTCAGAGACTGCAACTTGTTCAAATATGTTACAATTACTGTGTTCTTACGGAATTCAAATTAGTTTTTCTCTCATTTCTTTTTTGCTTTTATTTAAGGACAAATATAAAATAAATAAATTATAACATCCCATATTTTTTAAAAGGTCAGCATTTTGGTGGGGTTTTTTTGGCAACCAATTGATATGACTATTTTAAAATCAAAAAGATTTTCGGAAATATTGGATGAGAGTTGTAACTGTTGATTGTATATAATTTGTGTTACATTGTATACATATGTTGTTATGTTACATTGTATGTATATGCTGAGGCCCACATGGAAGATCGGGTAAACGAACGTGCTAGCCTCATTGAATAAAGTCATTACTCACTCACTCACTCACTCACTCACTCACTCACTTAATTACTTACTTACTTACTTAGAATATTATTCATATTGTTCATCATTAGTTTGTCTATTTATTAATCTGAGCAAAATCTGTCTATACACCACTCCTGGATATTTATAAACAAAATAAAATTGAATATTTCATAAAAATCAATTATTGACCCAAGAGGCATAATTAGTATCTGTTTTGTAGGGGTCCACAAGGCAGTACTACAAGTCGAATATCTAAGCTGTTGGAATTGTAGTTTCACAAAATAAGACTTAAATGAGTTTATATAAAGTCTTTAAAATCAAGTGACACCAGGGGCTGGGAGATATCTAAACCTGTAGTCTGCATATTGTAACATAATAAGTAGCAGTTTTAAAAATAATTTTAATTTCCTTCAGATCAGTTCAAAAGAAACAGAACAGACATCATTTTCTAATTTACATTTAAAAAGAAACTGTATTGCAATAATTAGTTTTTTCGAATATCAAATTGGAGCACAATACATTTAGAGATAAACTACTTGACTAAAAAATTTATAAATGTTACAAAACACCAATTTTTCACCAAAATTAGGTGAAAGACCACATGTTGACATTGAAAAACTAGATTTTGGGTGATTCCAAAGTTTTTCATCATTTTTTGTTAACTAAAAAAATTATAAATGTTACAAAACACCAATTTTTCACCAAAATTAGGTGAAAGACCACATGTTGACATTGAAAAACTAGATTTTGGGTGATTCCAAAGTTTTTCATCATTTTTTGTTAACCCTTTACCTCATATATACGCGAAACAACGCATTTTCGACACCCCCCCCCTTTTTTAGGCCTGAAATAGTGAAAAAAAAATGTCCTATTTGGGCCCCAAACACATGTTTTCGTTTGACAAATGTTGCTAAAAAAGTGAGCACTTTTTCGGCGCCGCCCCCCATCCAAAAGATACATCAGGAGGTTGACAGAAGGGGGACGTGCCCCCTTCTGTTTGGGGGGTTTGAAGGGGGGCGGAGTTTCAGCACTTTGAAATAAATTTTGATGGAAAAAATCAAGGCAAAGTAGTGATTTTCGGCAATTTTGAGATGTCCCCTCGTTGCCATGGTAACAGGAAATTTAAGACTGAGCGTGTCGTTACAAAGGCAATGGTCCAGTTAACATTTGTGCCAAGTTTGATTAGTATTGAAACATTTTGCATAGTTTCATTTCAGTTTGAACTTGTAACAGGAGGCTTTTCAGTAAAAATGGCCATTTTTCACAATATTCTCATGGGGAAAAGGGTTAAGTTGTTCGACCAACAGTATACAGAATGTTCAGACAACATAGGAGTGCAGGATGGCCAGGCTGTTAAGTTATGGCACCAAAACGTGATTTTCTCTTTTGTTTTGCTGAGTCACATTGGAAAGTCAAAAGGCCAATTTCCAACTTTACTGTTTGGAAATTTCAGGCACTTGAGAAGTACAACTGTTCTTCCGCATATTTGCTGGAGAGCTGTCTCACAAGAAATAATTAAAATACCTTATATGGAATAAATTATTTTAAGAATTTTCTATTTTGATCATATTTTATAAGAACAATCAATGGCAGTGGCGCCTTTCATACTGCAAAAGAATCAAGGCCTTGTAAGGATCGTCGTATTCTACATGTGAAAAGGCTATCCACTTAGCTTAAGAAACGTTGATGGTTCTTCTCGAAGCCAAAAGTAGCTTTATTTAGTTACATTTGTCGGTTCTGATACAGAAATTACCGAATACTCTAAAGAAATTAATTAAAGGAAACATTATTTTCGAATTATGTCAGGCGTAGTTTGACAATTTACCAATATATAGGAAAAATTTACTTTCAACTGACTTGACATATAATATCAAGAGTTACATTACTTTAATCATTTGTTAATTGAGGTGCTTCCCTATACTGACATTTTCCTATCAAGAGTTACTTCCGTTTAATTTGGATACTCTAATATCACTTTACTTCCCTTTGATTGTTTACATCATCTGTTACTCTACTTCTCAATTTATATTCTCAGTTATATAATTTCCATGCCGCCTTAGTGTCTTTGCAATACTCTCAGATTGTATCTGATTATTTATATCAGAGCTATTTTCCATTGATTTTTAAACAAGTGATCATTTTCCCTTAATTTTTGATAGGAGGCAAAAACATTGTGCTTCCAAAAAAAAAACAAATGTTGTTTTCTTCATGATGTTTATTTAAACATAGACAATAAATCTAATCAAGTATAAAGTTTTCATCATACTCTTCATGTTTAAAACACACGTAGTACAATGCAATCCTATTCATCATAAACATACACATTATATTTATCATATTCATATTTATTAAATGCATCATGTTTATCAGATACATGTATGCTATGTTTTATAGTTTTATCACACACATAATGTTTATTCTACATATCATCTTTATCTTATTAATTGAATACATTATGTGTATCATATTTTTATGTTTGTCATTTTTATCATAAAATAAAGTTCATTAAAAACATCTGTTATCTATTTATTAAATAAAAGGGGACGGATTTTAAATTTAAAAGAATCCGTATGAGGATATAAAAAATGTATTTTTTACTTAATTTTATGAATCGTTAATAAATATAATCATACGAGCCCCGGGGAATAATTTATTTTTTTTCAAAGGTTCTTAAAATTTGCAATAAAAATTACCAAATTTTATTTATCACAACCAAAAAAATAGACCGTTTGAAATGAAAAAAAAAGCCATTTTTCATATACGTGCCTATAGTGTAACGTTAATATTTATCGCATCTTTACGCTATGTTTATATATAACGCAAAAAAAGTCACGCCAAAATATATGCACGACCATGCAATATCAATTTTACGGAGTCGCAAAAACGGCAGGGGTATGTAATAAATAATGTTTAGCTTATACATTACATTTTTATATTTATTCATACAATGTTTATCATACACATTATGTTCATATGACATTTATCATGCTACACATGTTTAAGAAATTAATCAAGTTTATAATATTTTGTCGAAATCAGTATTCATATTATTGTATTGTCATATAAAAAAACGTTCAACATTCTGACTAATGTAACATGATGCAGAAAATTACGAACTTTCAATAGATTTACAAAGCTTATAAAAAGATAAAAGATAAAGAATGAAAAAAAATGCAATAAAACAAACTGAACACATTCTGTTTGAACAATGAATGACCTTTCATTTCAGATTTATTGTACTATTTACAACGACCTACAGACTAGAACATTCTAACACGCTTCACATTCCGTGCATCAAATAGATAGGGCAATAAAATGTTTCATTACATGATATATGTAAAGCATGAAAAAATTATGCTTACACATCAAATGACGCCAGATATGACAATAATAAACCAAATTACAAAAGGAAAATTACGTCTATGCTAAATTTAATTCAACATAGAATTTACCATGTTGGAATGGAAATAGGTAATCAGGTATAAAATGCAGGATTTCTCTTTTGAATGCCTTGTAATTACCATAATTCAGGCTCATTGGTAATAGTGATTATATTCCATTTTAGATGCGAAATTAAGTGTAAAATTAGTTTCTCAGTAATATCTCAAATATAAACATTTTGCTAACAAAGATACTTCTTTAGCTTAATATTTATCAATGTTTAACAATGCTTTCTTTCTTGAAGCTTATTTTACCCTGAGACAAATCATACTGCATGGTGCTAACAAAAAATGGTTGTGACCACAATTGTTTAAAATAAATGGCTGTGACAACAATTGTTCAAAAGAAATGGTTGTCGGCTAAATTGTTTCAAACAAACCATTGTCACCGTTACACATTGTTAAACAATTGTTAAACAAATAGTTTCTAA
The DNA here is from genome assembly GCF_026571515.1 of Ruditapes philippinarum. Lineage (NCBI taxonomy): Eukaryota > Metazoa > Mollusca > Bivalvia > Venerida > Veneridae > Ruditapes > Ruditapes philippinarum. Next base: position 88,025 of record NW_026857563.1, on the reverse strand, counting down.
CCCGATTGTTCTAAACAAATGATAAACACAACATCTGAAATACGAACACTTGCGTGACTAACCAATGAAGAACATGTATTATTCAAAAACAAATGGTACTGATGAACATTATTCAAAACAAACAATAAAGACAACTTTTATTCAAAACAAAGGGTTCTTTTAACAGTTATTCAATAGAAAGTGTAAGCACAACAATTGCTTAAAGAAATTGTAGTGAAAAAAATTATTATCGACCATAATTGTTATTATTCAAAACAAACGGTACTGATGCCAATTATTCAGAATGATTTGGTAATGACACCAATAATTCAAAACAAATGGTACTGATGCAATTATCCAAAATGATTTGGTATTGATTCTATTATATTCATAACAAATGATAACTGATGCCAATCATCCAAAGCTATTTGGTACTTGACACAATTTATTCAAAACAAATGGTACTGACGACCTTTATTATTTGACTGTCGTCTGCTGTTATATGGAACAGCTGATTCCATCTCAGCCATTCCTTGCCCTCTTCTAGCCCTCATGTCTGATCCATAACCTGGGTCTGGATAGTAATAGTCTCTCTCGTCACCATAGTAACTATGCCCTGTGAACTTTTCCTTTACCATAAATAGTCTGACCATGACCTTGCTCACTCCAGCTAGTAGCTGTGAATAACTGTTGTTCTGTTTACCTCCACTTCCTTTTACAGCCTGACTTTCCCTGTATACTGGCCGATTTTGGTTTGCTCCTTGTCTATAACCTTGACCCTGAGACTGCGTCTGCTTCTTCTTATTTTTCTTACCTCCCTTGCTGGCAGGCTCTACTGGTGGAGGTTTAAATTTAGTTTAACATTCAGATTAAAGTCTTTGGATTTTTTGGTTTTAATTTTTTTACTTTTAATTCTACCATGTTCAACATCGTCAATGAATGTATTAAAATCGGTGTATGTGTCTGGCTTTTCTGCCATAAGTCTTTTTGGTACTGCTATGCCTTCAAAGACGTCTGGTAAAATATACGGCTTTATCCACAGTATATCCGACGTGCTTTCTGACCTGTACTTGATATCCTTCTTAAAGAATAAGAGTCCATCAATCTACAAAAGAAAATGACAAATTACAAATTTATATTGCAATACCTAAAACTATAAAAATTTCAGAATTCCAATTTAAACAATAAATGTTGTAAACATTGCATTCATTTCCTTCCCTGGCCACCATTTTGAATGATTCATGGTATATTTTATGCAAAGAGAAAATAAATCTTTCTCAATCATTTTCATATAAACTGTTTGATTTATAATATTTTTCTTCAAATGCAATTCAAAGTTTGTAAAAGAATTTGACTATCTAAGCTCTAAGCGATGTTCTTTGACAAATCTTTGAAAAGTCAAGTGATCCCCACAGCAGTCACAACAAAGTGAACCCTGGACTGGATTGGGCAAATTTTGATGATTGAAAACAAATTACAAACTTGTAAAACCCAATATCTTGGTTGAAGGAAAATACAATTTCTAAAGGTTTTCCTATAGATTACTATGCAACTTGGTAATGATCTGATATACTGTTTCACACCAAATATCTAAGCTCCATGCCTAGAAAATCATTACCTCAAATGTTGTCTGCCTCATGCACAAATCAATACCTTCTAATGAACAGTCATACTGATACAGTGGCACAAACTTATACTGAAAAAAAATCCAAAATTTATGTTTAAAGGGTATATTGAAAACATGATGTAGTGAAATTTTTACCCTATAAAATCACATTTTAAACAAAACAAAAAACCAACACAACATACACGTTTATTATTTCTTTTCTAGAGTTATCAGACCAACCAGTCCTGATATAACATCTATTATGACTGATGACTATGATTATGACTGGATTTATCCAAGTAAGGAGTAACAGAAAAATTGTTATCATATACATGTAATTAAAATTGGATAAAATACAATGTACATGTATGCAACTTCTTAAAAGTCTCCAATCTTAATGTTAGAACCAAATAATCATAGTCAAAGGATGATCTTTACTAAAATATTAAGTGAGAACATTTGTTCCTGGATTTTCTAGTGTTTACAATGGTTCTGAGAAATGTGATCTGTAATTTGTGAGTACACTTTACGCATTTGTACTATTTAAATATATTTATACCTACCATATTAAGGTCAGTTATATTTTTGAATTCTGGTCTTTTTGAAATTTCTCTTTTCACAAACTTCATTCTGTCCATATACTGATAAGGTAAGAAAAAGCAAAATATCAACATTTGATTCTCTTGCAACTGATACATACATATACATTACAACTTTACAGCTATAAAATACATTGACCTTTAATATCCGTCACACACTGTTAAAATATATACATTTTTATATGGCATTTCATGACAGTACACAGTAGCCTGCAGCAGCAAGTCTATAAAATAAATCTATAGAACGACCTTGTGTTTCTTGTATTTTATCAATAGTGACCTATGATCACTGAAGCACAGATGTTATTTGCTGTTGTGACAATGACAAACAAAAAGATCACTTTTGAAGACAAATGGATTATGAATAAATTTTAGTTTTTCTCTTTGAATGTAAACTGTATATGAACTTGTCTTTAACACAAGTAAAGAGCCAAATCAAGTTGCACTTTCATGCACTTTGACCAATGGCTGCTTATTTTTGACTCGAAACAAATAGTTCCCAATTCAAAACAAGGTAAGTGCTTTACAAATTCTAGCTACAAGGAAGCAGCAACACAATGACAGTAGAGTTATTGTATGCCAGGACTCATTTGAAATTACATACCGGGAAGTCTTTTACGTCATTCGATGCCCACATTATACAGTCCAGAATAAAATAAGTCATCATCTCTTCATGGAACAAGCAATCAAGTAGAGTCACAACTGTAAAATTATCATTTATTTTGAAATTTCATTAGAAGACATTACAATTTATTTAGGATGAAAAAATGCACTTATAAGTAATCAATTATATTCCACTAAAAATAGTAAATGCAATAAAGACTTCTATATGCCATTAGTATTATATAAATGCTATGAAAGTACGTAAAGTCTAACCAAACTCAAAATTGGTAACTCCTCAATTTAAACAGTTTAGAATTAGTTTGTATGAATTCATTTGAGTTTGATTGTGTTGGAAGCTATAAGCTTATTGAAATACTCAAATTTAGCTTGACCAGTACTAAGCAACAAGTGTAGTTTCTTGCTCAAAGAAATAATAGCTTGCTCCAGCAGGGTTTGAACCAGCATGGCCAGTAATCTTTAAATTGCTAGCCCGACACAAAAAAACACTCAGAAACCCTGCTACTTGGAATTAAAAAACCCTTCAACTTACTATGGATTATTTCAACTTCATGGCAGGACATGTCTATTATGGACTATTTTGTTACAGTTTAAGCATACCTGTAGGACCAAATCCATACTCTGTACCATTTCCACCTGGCAACACCGACAAGAAATAGCCAGGTATCTTAAAACCTTTCTTGCTAAATGACTTTGTCTCTCCCTGTAAATAGTTACCATGTTTCATACTTAAAATTGTACATCATTCTGCTTCAGTAACAAAAATGATTTAAAATTTAAATTTTCCTTCAGTAACAAATTTTTTTTAAATTTTATTTTAAAACCTTGTCATTAAAAACTAAACTCAAAGGTTTAGTCTGCCATTTTCACCTTTTATAATTTTTTTTTCATTGCTCTTACGGGACCTCTTCTTTTCCCAAATTTTCTGCCTTACACCATTTAATTCATGCTTATTTTCTTGTCAATACATTGTGATATATATAGGTTTAAAATAATTCTCATTTCAATTTATCTCATTAGAACTACCATATGTGCCCCAATATGTAAAGTATAGCCTCATTTTCTTTTAAGTCATTATCAAGTTATTTTATTATTTATTATTTCATCATGCATGAGCACGTATAATAACAATGTATTATTATGTATCTGAATAGAACTAAATATTATCTTATAATAAATTATAGTAAATATTGGCTTACATCTATAGCCATGACTAGGCATCTTTTCCCTACAGGACATGCTACTGTACACCAATCTGTTTCAAAATTCTCTGGTATTCCTGTGAACCATTTAGATTCCATCAGCTGTATAAAAAATAATTTTTTTATAAATCAACCCTTCAAATACTAGCAAAAGGGATGGTAGCTCAGTGGTAAGGGTGTTGACCAATGGATCATGGGTATGTCTTTGTCTCCCAAACACACTGTGTGTATCCAGTAATGCCCGAATGTGAAAATAACACACAAATTGTGCAAAAAGTAACGTAGAATTGAGCAATAAATGGCGGATACCTGACAGGATTTTTCAACGCGGTAAGTAAACTGGCCATTATATGATTTATTTAACCAAATTGAATAGCCACATATGGCTGAGAAGACAATATTCTTTATCCCTCATCAAGATTTTTTCCATGAAATTGCTTACTTTGCTAATGATGGTCAAGCTATCATTTTCACGAATGATCTTGAAAAGTAAGCAATTTTGTGGAAAAAATTTATTGCACAATTCTGCATTACTTTTGGCTTGAATCATGCGTTATTTTCACATTCCGGCGTTACTAGATATATACACGTTGCAACAGTCACAGCCTTGTTTTCATGACACCTCTACATCTTGCATCAATGAAATAAACATTTGATATTCCATCAGATATACAAAATATCTAGCACAAACCTTTGACCTTAAAACTATGGTACTGAAATGGAAATTCTGTGAGTTGCCTTAATATGATAGAACTTTGACCCAACCATCATGGACATCCTAAAACTAACTTGTAAGGTGAAGAGACATAAATCTGATCTTTGATCTTTATCTGTAACCTTGACCTTAACTAAGGAGGTCCAACATATAGAATCTGCTTTTAATCTCAAAGGATAACAAGAAATGTCTAACGACACATATGCCCCACATTCTAGCCCTTGACTCACATTATTGGTAATTTTGTTATAGAAACTTGCCATAAATGGGAACATGGAAGTGTTCAATTATGGAAAAAAGAAAAATAATGAAGACTTTTCAAGATAATGAGTGGAAACCATTCTGACATTTAAGGTCCCTGTGACCTTTGACCTAGTGGCCCCAAAATCAATAGGGGTCATTTACTAGTTATGACTAATCAATATATGAAATATGAAGACTTTAAGATGAATAATTTGTAACCAAGACAATGAGCGGAAACCATTTTTACATTTAAGGCCCCTGTGACGTTGACCTTTGACCTATAGACCCCAAAATCTATAGAATAGGGGTCATCTACTAGCTATGACCAATCAATATGCAAACTATGAAGACTTTGTGATAAATAGTTTTCAAGATAATCAGCAGAAACCATTCTGACTTTAAGGCCCGTGACCTTGACCTTTTGACCCCAAAATCAATAGCGGTCATCTACTAGTTGTACCAATCAATATGTGAAATAAGAAGACTTTGTGATGAATTGTAACCAAGATAATGAGCGGAAACCCTTTTGACATTTAAGGCCCTGTGACCTTGACAACCCCAAAATCAATAGAGGTCATCCACTAGTTATGACCAATCACCATGTGAAATATGAAGACTTTGTGATAATTAGTTTTCAAGATAATCAGGGGAAACCATGTGGTCTTACAACGGGCAGACAGACATAAGCAAAACAATATACCCCCTCTTCTTCAAAGGGGGGCATAAAATTTTACCTATGTATAATTTTTATCCCATGATGGGTTTAACTGTTATATGAAAGGTCACAGTCCTATTTTAAAAAAAAATTAAAAAAAAAGCTCCCCTCAAAAAAGCTGTGAAAAATGAATTGACATGAAAAATTCTAATTGTCCCGAAGGGACAACAGGTGAATCCAATACTGTCCCCTTAAAAACAATAAGAAAAGGTGAAGAAGAAAGTGCTAAAAGAAATTTAAATGTAACAATAGAGAAGGATTTACAGAACACAAACACTGGAATATTGTTTTCATATTTTATTGAATGGAATTTCTTATCAAAATAAATGGCAATAAAACAAGCACAAACAAAAGTAAAACAGCAATTTTTACTCAACAGTGTTTGTGCCTTTCCTTCCCTGTTGTAAACATTGATTAATCAACTTGAAAGTAACATTGATTTATCAACTTGAAAGTAACAATGATTTTTCATTATAGTATCTTTCCTGATGTATCAACATTATAATAACCTTCCTCTTGTAAACATTGACTTATCACAAGCAATAACCTTCTCCAATGTAAAAAATTATCAACAGTATAAAACCTGTCCAGTGGTAAAAATTGATTTATCAAAATTTAAAAACCTTCCTGTTGTAAACATGATTTCTCAACATTGAAACAATTTCCCTATTGTAAACATTGATTTATAAACATTAAAATACCTTTTCTATTGTACAAACATAGAAATATCCTCCCAGTTATGAACATGGATTTATCAAATTGAAAGTAACATTGATTATAATATCCTTCAATTTGTAAACAATGACTTAGGAAAATATAAAATAAATGAACAAAAGGCAAAAACTCCAAGATAAGGCAAGGCAGAGTTATGGTTTTATGCACTGCACTTCTATTTTTTTTCTATAAGATCTATCTTTCTATAAAGTTTCATGATGATATCTCTTATAGTTTCAGAGTTATGTCCCGGGTAAAATTCAAAGTGTAAAAATTAACAAAGGGCAATAACTCCAAAATTAGACAAGGCTGTGTTTAGGTTCTTTAGCATTGCAGTTCTATCAAATGAGATCTATCTACCTACAAAGTTTTATGTTGATATCTCTTATAGTTTTAGAGTAATCTCCAGGACAAATAGTTTTAGAGTAATGTCCAGGGCAAAGTTCAAGTATAAAAATGAACAAAGGGCAAAAACTCCAAAATAAGGCAAGGCAGAGTTATGGTTCTTTAACAATGCACTTCAACACAATGAGACCTATCTACCTAAAAAGTTTCATGTTGATATTTCTTATACATTTAGAGAAATGTCCTGGACAAAGTTCAAAGTGTAAAAAAGAACAAAGGGCAATATGTCCAAAATTAGGCAAGACAGAGTTATGGTTCTTTAACAATCCACTTCTTCTCAATGAGATCTACCTACCTACAAAGTTTCATGTCAATATCTCTTATAGTTTTAGAGTAATTTACCGGACAAAGTTCAAAGTGTAAAAATAAACAAAGGGCAATAATTCAAGTATTAGGCAAGGCAGAGTTACAGTTCTTGTGCACTGCACACCTACTCAAAAAGATCTATCTACCTACAAAGTTTCATGTTGATATCTCTTATAGTTTTTGAGTTATGTCCCGGACAAAATTCAAAGTGTAAAAATAAACAAAGGGCAATAATTCAAAAATTAGGCAGGAAGAGTTATGGTTCTTGTGCATTGCACACCTACTCAATGAGATCTATCTACCTACAAAGTTTCATGTTGATACCTTTTGTTGTTTCAAAGTTATGTCCCCGGACAAGAAAAGCGGACGGACGGACAGAGGGAGCATAAAAAAATATTCTTTTAACAGTATCTTTTTAACAATAACTAATACAGGGATCTTCCCTATTTTGGTGCATTAAAAAAGAAAATTATCCAACTCTATCAAGGGGAAAAAATCTAAAACTAAACTAAACTTCTATAACTGAAAACGTTATATTAAACTGTTCAACAGTAAAAGAAATACAGGTGCAGCTCCAGTTTTCATGGTTAAAAAAAACAACTTTAAGCACAAATTTTTTCATTGCTTCATAAAATAATATAAACTGCAATATTCATGTTACACTGTTACTATTAGCAACAACCTGGTGTTCCATATCTTCACTAACATTACTGTCATTCACGCTAGATTTTGAGATATTCCCCTCATTTCTACTACTAGTATCAGAAACATCACATTCTTGACTTACATCCATCTTAAATTGTTTTGACCGATCTTGTCCACGTTTCTGTTTCCTATGCGCTTTCTTTTCCTCAAGCTCCTTCTCATAGCGCTCTTTCTTGTCCTTCACCTGTTGCATGTGCGCAGCATACGTAGAATAATTAGCCGGTTTCTGTTGCAACATACAATCTGGAATTTCGATGCCGAGCAGTTCTCCGACCATGTACGGTTTTAGCCAAACAACTAAAGGAGATGCACCAAACGTGTAGTGGGCTTGCTTATGGTAGAATAGACAACCATCAAACTGTAAAGAGAAACAATTTACTTCTATAAGACAAAGCACTCCATTTCATTCCCCTGCCATAAATGCCCCAGCCCCCCCCCCCCCCCCCCAGGTTGAACAGTAAAATTACTTTTCATTGGTCAATTGGTCAATGAGAAACCATAGCAAGAAAACATACATTTTTTTTCAATATGTTGTATTTGTGATGACTAAAACAAGCATGTAAAACACAATGATGACAGTTTTATAACACATACTCAAATTGTTTCCACTGAACTGGTTATATAGTGTGATATATCATTGATTTTCGGCTTTTAATATTAATGATACAAAATTTTCCATCAATGTCTGCCCTTGGAATTTGATTGCTCTTGATTGTGACCTAACATTTGAATAGTCATTTTGTGCCTGAAAAGTGTAACTGGTGAAAGTAGGCATCATGTGTCCCTAGCACTTTGTGCGCAATTGGAGGCTGAAGTGGAACCTCCAACCTTCAGTTAGGAAGTTTCCAATAATAAGCTTCCAGACCCAGCAAAAGTCTTCCTAATCATTTTTTAAAACATTTTGTCCACTAATTGCATTTTTATTAACCGCTGCGCTTTATAAATCAATTGCCTTAAAATTCCTAAAATGTAATAATTCAGATTGCTATGATTTTAATGGTATAACTACTTGCCTGTGTTGTTGTTGATTTAAATAACTCTTCTAGATTCTCTTTCTTACAGCTATGATACTGAAGTGGTATAAATTTGTACTGAAAAAAAAAATCATTCCAATAAGAACATGTGACTAAATCATTTCAAAATTATAATATGTTTTAACAAAAACACAACAAAAATTCACACAATTATAAGAAGGATATAGATTCAGTGCCAACATATATTTTACAATAATAATCATCTTAGGCACAACCATTTTTATTAGAAATTTTTATATATGAAATACTACAGTAATGCAGACCAGTCTTGACCCTTAGAAGTCAACGACAAACTCGACACTTAAGTCAACGATAATGGTCGACGCTGCAGTCAATGACAAACTCTACACCAAAGCCACTCTGAAAGCCCAAGCTAATGTCAATGACAAACTCTACACCAAAGCCACTCTGAAAGCCCAAGCTAAAGCCAATGACAAACTCGACACAAAAGCCAACAATAAAAAGTTGAAGCCTATGTCAATGACAAACTTGAAACATACACCAACGATAACAAACCACGCTAAAGTCAATGACAAACTCGACACCAAAGCCACAATGAAAGCCAGCGCTAAAGCCAATGACAAACTCTACACCAAAGCCACAATGAAAGTCGGCGCTAAAGCCAATGACAAATTTGGTCCAAAGCCACAATGAAAGTTGGCGCTAAAGCCAATGACAAACTCGACACCAAAGCCACAATGAAAGTTGGCGCTAAAGCCAATGACAAACTTGACACCAAAGCCAACAAAAGAAAGTTGAAGTCTAAGTCAATTACAAACTTGATACCAATGCCAACACTAAAAGCCGGCATTAAAGCTGATAACAAACTTGACATCTAAGCCAACAATAAAACTTGGTACAAAAGCTAAAGCCAATGACAAACTCAACACCAAAGCAAACGACAAAAGTTGACGCTAAAGTCAATGACAAAGTCGACACCTAAGCAAACAATAATAGTCAACACCAAAGCCATTGACAAACTCAATACTAAAGCCAACCCTAAAGCTGATGACAAACACATAGGCCAACAATAAAAGTTGACGCTAAAGTCAATGACAAGCTTGACACTTAAGCCAACGATAGTAGTTGACGCTAAAGTCAATGACAAACTTGACACCTAAGCCAATTATAAAAGCAGGCCCTAAAGCCAATGACAAAGTGGACACAGAAGCCAACGATTAAAACCTGCCCTAAAGCCAATGACAAACTTGACACCTAAGCCAATGAAAAAGCAAATAAGAGTGTCCTGACAAGAGCTCTATAGTTTTTGTTTGCAAAGTGTAGAGTACTTACTGGATTCAATTTGCTGACTTCCCCTACCTCTGGAATCTCCTGCATTTTGCTCATCATCCAGAAAAAACGAAAGTCAGTCTGAAATTATACAAAACTTTTTTGTCATACTTGACATTTTACTAGTATAAAACATTTAACTCCTTGATTTGAAATAAAACATTACTTTAAATGACTTATAGAGTAAAACTATAACATACAGAAGTTAATTTGAATTACAGTCGAACTTCGTTCGCTCGAACTCGGAGGGCCTGTGCAAATTTGTTCGAGAGATCGGTAGTTCATGCCAACCGAGGTCGAACTATTATTGCCTAAAGGTTTTCTAGCATACATCGGTCGAATGATAAATACGTCAATATAATTGTTTGTTAGAACATCTGTTCGTCGAATATGTCATATTCAGAATTATTATCCCAGTGTTTTCAATTAAGTATTAACGGTACGTTGTGTTAATCTATATTCATGTTGAGTTCGATTGAGCAATCAGACCAAACTTGTTGAACAATGTTCAAAATATATTTATATGTTTATAATAGGATTAATTTAATTAAAAAAAATAATTAATTAAATATTTAAGAAAAAGTTTTACAGCAGCATTTATTCGTAGTCATTTACTAAAATAAACATACGAACACGTATCAATCTATTAAAAGGTAACACTGTTACAATTCACGTAACATGAACTACGGTTGTAATTAAAGCCGTCCGGGTAAACGTCATTCTGTATTTACTTTTGCATATTTCACTTATTTCACGAGTTATTTTCTTTTTATCGTTACCATAAACGGCAAATCAACAATATTATCATAACAAACAAATTGGTTACAACAACTCTTATTTTGTATCAATTAACCTTAATCGCCTTTGTCACGATCACGAGGTGTTAAAAACATGTGTCGCCGACTTCATTTATTTAGGACATGTCGACTTGTCTTTTTGTGTTCGACCGAAAAGATGTGATTTTCACTATATATCTGCCCAAGGGACCAGAGATCAGGTTCGAGAGTTCGAGCGATCGGTGTTCGAGCGATCCGAGGTAGAACAATATATATTATATAAGATTTTTGCCGGGACTGGGCGATGAGTTCGAGCGAAGGGAGGTATTCGAGCGATCCGAGTTCGAGCGAACGAAGTTTAACTGTACTTGCACTACTTGCACTATCTTCTAAATAATTCCAGGTTTTTTGGATTTTTTTAATGATTTTTTTTTTCTAAACGAAAAGAAGCATTCCATAATATTAAATATCATCATATAAGTTAGACCATGAAACAAGTTAATACAACATATACAAGTATATAGTATATCCAATAAATTTAATGTTCTGGAACTAACCAGTACTGGTATCAATGAAGGTAACAATTGGCCCTGGCCAAAGTAGGGTAAATAATTATGATATCTAGAAAATAGTTTACCATTGTACTTATCCTGTTTCTTGCTTAACTGACATAACTACGAGCTGTCATCAATAGAAACATGCAATATTGATATAGCCTTGATATTTTTTCTGTCGATCAATAACCGATACACATTTGAAAAAAATGATATTCTATATAAGCTGATTAAATGTCTAGAAAAAGAAATTATGAAATTCATCCTAAACAAACATGTACAATGTATATTGAAACAGGTGTCCATGTCTAGAACTATCTTGTTGTTATGTAATGGACATATTTCATTAAAGGTCATGGCCGAGTAGTTAACTTGTCGGACTAGTAATCTATTGATCACTAGCCGAATGTGTTCAAACCCTGTCAGGAGCAAGTCCTTGTTTCCTTGAGCAAGAAACTTTACACTCATTGCTCAGTACTGGTTGGTTCTAGAAACGGATTCAAAAGTGCATCTATAAGCTAATCTAAGCTTCCTACACAATCAAACTAAAATAAGTTTTGTATAAACCAAAAAGGTCAGAAAAAAGTCATGCAATATGGACACATCTTAAATTGTATCAACTGTATATGTATTTTACTAAAATCAATTAAACAGGTATGAAAGTAAATTATTGACATGATCGTTAAATTGGTTATCACATATCAATAATTAGTCAATATCCTTTGCACTGAATCAATGACAGCTCTACAAATCACTGTGTTAAAACTATACTTACATCGCTATCATAAACAGGGTGGTCCTTCCAATTCATGATGTCCAGCACATAGAATGTTTTCTCTATTTCATGATATATGCAATCCAATATGGCATTTTCTGGAAAATTTATCACATAATATGTTAATAATTCATTTGGTGCCCTATTTTGAACAAGACAGTGACATCCTTCACTAAAATAATGGAGTTACCTGGATAGAACAATACCTACTAATAGTTATAGATATACTTTGCTAAACTTTTGGTAAAATGGTTTTATTGCAGAAATCAAGTAAATTTGAAATGAATATGTCTCATTAAAATAAGTCACTAGTGAATATGCTACAAACTTTTCAGGCAGCTGCATTCCCTACTACTTCCTTTAAAAGAGCTGTCTAATTAGTAGTGTGCTCTAATCTTTTCATGTAGGAAAAGGGCACAAAAAAACCCATGACATGATCTTCCATGTCAAACCTTTACTAATTATCATAAATTGAATCATTTGATGTCAAATAATCAGCATGATCTTCTGTATAAAAGCCTGATTACATGTCAAGACCAATTGTTGGTAATTCAAGATTTTGACTTATCATCAGGCTATTATCAAAATCTAGACTTATCAATCGATCATGACTTTAACATAATAAATCTTAAAATATTCATAACCTATCTTGACTTACTCATTTCTTGTCTTATTTATAATCTGGACATATTCATAGTCTACCTTGACTTATTCATAGTTTATCTTGACTTATTCATAGTTTATCTTGACTTATTCATAGTTTATCTTGATTTATTCATAGTTTATCTTGATTTATTCATAATCAATCTTGACTTATTCGTAGTTTATCTTGACTTATTCATAGTTTATATTGACTTATTCATAACCTATCTTGACTTATTCATAAATTATCCTGACTTATTCATAATCTATCCTGACTTATTCATAATCAATCTTGACTTATTCATAACATATCTTGACTTATTCATAACATATCTTGACTTAGTTATTCATAGTCATTAACAATCATACATAACCACATGAAAACACAATTAAATTTTTTTATCTAACTAAACATTTTGAGTTTTACTAAAAAAGTTATTCAGACAATACTGTGTTTACTATGATAATTCTAATATTTAAAATAATGTAAAATAAATGTTTAATAGCAATTTTAAATTATAAGATTGTGTACTTGAAAGATGAAGTAAAAGGTTAAAATTGAGAAAGTATACACAAATTACAAAATATTACAAAAAGATGAGAACATTACATTTATATATAGATGAGTCAAAACATGTTGCAAAGTTAAATTGGGTATATATATTTTTAACACGAGTTTATAATCTCATGACCTAGTAGAAGTTTACCTTAACAACTGCTATTTATAAATCCAATACCAGTAATAGATACAACTTAAAACTACCTTCCCTACACACAGTATAAAAAGAATAATAAATTTGTCAGTGGATAGATCTATACTTCCTGATTTCATTTATTTTAAACACAACTAGATAGACAGTATTGCGTACTTAATTCGTGTTTTAAATTAAAAAAAAAACATGGCACAATCCAGGATAGACTTCAGTGCTTCATTTACACAGGACTCTGATGAAGTTCAGGAGATGTTTTGTGAACATTGTGATAAACATGACAAGCAATATGTTCCTGCTGAAGGATTTTGTGAGAAATGTTTCGAGTACTTGTGTGTGACTTGCCTTAAATTTCATAAACGATATATGCCTACTCATACTATCAAGGATAAGGATAACATGCCACAGGATTTCTGTCTAGAGAAATGTTCTGTTCATCAAGATGAACTGATCAAGTTCTATTGTCAAGATTGTAAGAAATTTGCCTGTACTGAATGCAAGACTCAAGACCATGGGAACTGTAGTATGATCAGCCATTTGCCAGCTCTTGTTCCCGGGATTGAAAACAGCCAAGAAATCAAAGAACTTAATGAAAGTCTTGATGAGTTAATGAAAGATTTAGAAAATACAGAAGAGCAAATGAACATAAACAAGAAGGAGATTGCTTCACAAGAAACAAAGATATTAGATAAAGTTACAAAAAAGAAAAAAGAAATACTGTTAGCGTTTGAAAAACATCAGAAAGAAATAATTCAAGACTTTGAGAAGAAAATAGAAGAAACCTTAAAAGGACTTAAACAAGAGAAAGAAAAGAAGATTGAAAAATTACAAGAAAATCAAAGGAAACTAGAAAAGTTACTGAATGATGAGGAGAATGAAATAAAGAAGAAAATTGAAATCATAAAAAAGAATGACGAGAAAATTTTGAAGACGATTACTGAAGAAACCTCCAAAATGAAAACAAAACTAAACACCATTTCAACAGAGTTGGTGCATCATCAAGGTACGGATCAAAGATGTCAAATGTTTGTTGCTATGAAGAAGGGGCAGGAAATCACTGATCAATTGAAACCAGATGCAAATAAACAATGTAAAAACAATTTTATTCATTTCTACAAAGTTGAATGCACAGCTTCTGCACAGAATATAACAGATATACAACACTGTGATAAATTTTTCACTTTCCAGGAAATACTCAAGTCTGAAGTACCAAGAACTGCTAGTTATTACACAGATATTAAAGTCAAACGTAGCTCTGATTCATCTTTATGCTTATTATCAGAAAACTGTCTTCTTTTTTGTCATTATGGCTCTCCAAAGCTAGTTATTTTCAAGGATTTGACAGTCAGTACTACATCATATGATAAAATAGACCTGCCTTCAAACCCTTGGGCTGCTGCTAAAGTTGACAATAATAAAGCTGCTATCACATTTCCTAGATCAGGAATAATACAACTGATAACATTCTCTAAGTGTATGACAGTGACCAACACAGAAGATATAGAAGTAGGAGGAGGTTGTCGTGATGTTGCCTATAGTGACAACAAGCTTATAGTATCTTACACAACCATTCCAGCAACAGTGAAGATACTTGACATGTCTGGTAAAGTATTGAAAATATTTGATAAAGATCAGCATGGGAAATATCTGTTTGATCATCCTTTTTACTTAACAGTCAGTGCAGACAACACTGTAATATATGTATCTGACTTTGACAAAAGCTGTGTGATAGGTTTAACTTTTGATGGGAAAGTCAATGCCATTTACAATGATGACCAGCTGAATAAACCATGTCAAATGACAGTAGATAGGTCTGGAGCAGTGTTTGTATGTGGACTTTTGTCACACAATATACATCAGTTATCACCTGACCTGAACAAGGTGAAGATTCTACTGGGTAAAGAACAAGGAATAAATAGACCAGAAGGTGTGGCATACTGCCAGAAAAAAAACAGATTGTATGTGAGTCAACGTGTTGGTAACATAAAAGTGTTTGATATAACAATGGAATACATATAAATATTCCTATCATTTCATATCTGAATAACACAACAAATAACAGACTAAAGTGAAAAATATTTCAAAATAATTTTTTCAAATTACACTGCTTATGTTATTTTGATATTTTTTTGCAACAACCCATACATTTTAAATTGGTGTATGTTAGTATGGTGCTCCACTAGAAGAGCTGACAACTAAACTTTGAAGTCAACCATTTTTTTTTTAATTTGCTATACATGTTAAATGAAGTACTACTGTGTTCAAAAGAAAAGAATAATTAGAGTTTTATAAACATTTACATTTCATATATTCTTAGCTTTAAGATATTTTATTTTTACTTTAAAATGGAGATTTATAATATCCAGCTCTGAATAAGGGGAAATAAATCTTACATGACCCTTGTGTTAGGAGTATAGTATAAAGAAAGAGAAGTCATGTAAAACAATATTTTTCTACATGAAAATGAAGACAATCACACAAGATAATCAAGAAGAATATAGAACATGGAACAGATTTTATACAATAAATTCTATTAAAGGCTGGTTTCATTCTATACAATAAATTCTTTTAAAGGCTGGTTTCTTTGAGATACTAAAAGCAACTGTGCAAGAGTTCAAAATTTGACCACTTAGCCGGTGCTTGGGTGCATGGACAGTAGCTTGCACTTACCAGGCTCAATCAAACTGTCAGAGCCTGCCACTTTTTCAATTCTGTTACAACAAGCTATGTTTGTAAAATATGTATGCCCCTATCGCCAGCCAATTAGTCATGTGGTCAGGTTATTTTGATTGTCTTTTGACCTAGTGACCAAAACATCAATAGGGATTATCTACTGGTCATGACTAGTCACTAGGTAATTGTGACTGTAAAGGTTGTGTCCAGCAATTTTATGACAAAGTTATCACAAATCTTACCAAATAATGTATGCATAAATCTTATGAATCATGAAGGCCTCCTTAATGACAGCCAATTTGTTATACTACATAACACCTTGAAATGTGTATACCAAAAGCATTTTTAGTTTCATAAAAACAAGATATGTTTGTAAAACATGTATGCCCCCTATCGGCAGCCAATTAGTCATATGATCAGGTTATTATGCATGACTTCTGACCCAGTGAACAAACAATTAATAAGGGTTATTTAGTCTCTACAGGTCATGACTAGTCACAAGGTAATAAGTATTGTGACCCCATAGGTTGTGTGCAGCAATTTAAGTTATTACAAATCTTACAAATAATATATGCATAAATTTTATGAATTAATGACAGCCAAGTTGTTATATTACATAAGACCTTCAAATCTGTATACCAAAAGCATTTTTAGTTTAATATAAAAATATCAACAAAGGCAACTTGAGTTGTTAAGTTATTGGTCACAAACCATCATTAAGTACAAGGTCAATATGACATTGACCCCTTGACCCCAAAATCAATAGGGGTCATCTACTGGTCATGACCAAATCATCATACCAAGTTTGAAGTTCCTAGGCCTAAGCATTCTTTAGTTATTGATCAGAAACCGTTTTACCCTTGACATACAAGGTCAACATGACCTTGACCTTTGACCCTTGATCCCAAAATCAATAGGGGTCATCTGCTGGTCATGACCAATCATCATACCAAGTTTGAAGTTCCTAGGCCTAAGCGTTCTTTACTTATTGATCGGAAACCGTTTTTACCTACAAAGTCAATGTGACTTGACCTTTGACCCCTTGACCCCAAAATCAATAGGGGTCATCTGCTGGTCATGTCCAATCACCATACCAAGTTTGAAGTTCCTAGGCCTAAGCATTCTTAAGTTATTGATCGGAAACACGTTTTTACCTACAAGGTCAATGTGACCTTGACCTTTGACCCTTGACCCCAAAATCAATAAGGGTTGTCTGCTGGTCATGACCAATCACCATACAAAGTTTGAAGATCCTAGGCCTAAGCGTTCTTAAGTTATTTGATCGGGAAACCATTTTTACCTACAGGGTCAATGTGACCTTGACCTTTGACCCCTTGACCCCAAATCAATAGGGGTCATCTGCTGGATATGCACCAATTCACCATACCAAGTTGAAAGTTCCTAGGCATAAGCGTTTTTTAGTTATTGATCGGGAAACCATTTTTACCTACAAGGTCAATGTGACCTTGACCTTTGACCCCTTGACCCCAAAATCAATAGGGGTCATCTGCTGGTCATGACCAATCATCATACCAAGTTTGAAGTTCCTAGGCCAAAGCATTCTTTAGTTACTGATCGGAAACCGTTTTTACCTACAAGGCCAATGTGACCTTGACCTGTGACCCCTTGACCCCAAAATCAATAGGGGTCATCTGCTGGTCATGACCAATCACCATACCAAGTTTGAAGTTCCTAGGCCTAAGGGTTCTTTAGTTATCACTCGGAAACCATTTGGTCTACGGAGCGACGGACCAACGGACCGACAATTGCAAAGCAATATACCCCCTCTTCTTTGAAGTGGGGGCATAATAAATATCAACCAAGGCAACTTGAGTTGTCGAGTTATTGGACACATACAAGGTCAATGTGACCTTTGACCCAACAATCAATAGGGGTCATCTACCGGTCATGAGCAACCACCATACCAAGTTTGAAGTTCCTAAGCCGAAGTGTTCTTCAGTTATTGATCAGAAACAGTTATTACCTACAAGGTCAATGTGACCTTGATCTTTGACCCATTAATACAAAATCTATAGGGGTACTGGTCATGAGCAATTATCATACCAAATTTTAAGTTCCTAGGCCTGAGTGTTCTTAAGTAATTGATCAGAAACTGTTTTTACCTACAAGGTCAATGTGACCTTGACCTTTGACCCCTTGAGCCCAAAATCAATAGGGGTCATCTATTGGTCATGACCAATCATCATACCAAGTTTGAAGTTCCTAGGCCTAAGGGTTATATAGTTATTGATTGGAAACCGTTATTATGTACAAGGTCAATGTGACCTTGACTTTTGACCCCTTGACCCCAAATTCAATAGGGGTCATCTACTGGGCATGAGCAATCACAATACAAAGTTTTAAGTTCCTAGGCCTCATGCGTTCTTTAGTTAGTGATCGGAAACCCTTTTTACCTACAATGTCAATGAGACCTGGACCTTTGACCCCTTGACCCCAAATCGATCGGGGTCTTTTTCTGGTCATGACCAAACATCATACCAAGTTTGAAGTTCCTAGGCCTAAGCGTTCTTTTGTTAGTGATCTGTAAACCCTTTTTACCTACAAGGTCAATGTGACCTTGAACTTCGACCCCTTGACTCCAAAATCAATAGGGATCATCTACTGGTCATGATTAATCATCATACCAAGTTTGAAGTTCCTACGACTAAGGGTTCTTTAGTTATTGATCGGAAACCTTTTGGTCTGCGGACTGACCGACAGACAAATGCCAATTAATATACCCCTCTCCTTTGAAGGGGGGGAAAATAATTACTGTGTTCTTAAGGAATTCAATTTTTCATTTTTTTTTTTTTTTTTTTTTGCTGAAGAACAAATATACTATTCATATGACATCCTAAATTTCTTATAAGGTCGGTATTTTTGGAATTTCTTTTATTAAATTGGCAACCAATTGATATGACCATCAGCAATACATTTTAAAATCAAACAGATTCTCGGATATATTTGATGAGAATTGTAAATATTAACTGTACATAATTTATGTTATATTGTATCTATATGTTGTTATGTTACATTGTATGTATATGCTGAGGCCCACATGGAAGATCAGGAAACTGTGAAAATGTGTTAGCCTCATTAAATAGTTGCTACTTACTTACCTACTTAGAATATTCTTCATCATTCATTTGTCAATTTATGAATTTGAGCAAAATCTTTACCCCGCTCCCAGATACTTTAAACACAAAATAAAACTGAATATTTCATAAAAATCAAATATTAACCAAAGGGGCATAAATAGTATAAGTTTTGTAGAGGTCCACCAGGCAAACAAGTGACCACAGGGCTGGGCCAATTTTGATCTAAGAAAGTCTTGACCTGTATTCTGCATATTGTCTCATTATAAGTAGCATTTTTGAAAAATAGTTTTAATTTCCTTCAGATCAGTTCAAAAGATACAGAAAAGACATATATTTTACATTAAAAAAAGAGACTGTATAGCAATAATCAGTACTTTTGATATATAAAATTGAGCATAATACACCTTTAATATGAATTTAGAAATAAAATACTTGATTGGTGTGACTAACAGCATAGAGAATTTTCAGACAAGACAGGAGTGCAGAAAGGCTGGCTATTCAATTTGTGGCATAAAAAGTGATTTTCACTTTTGTTTTTACTGGGTTTTAAGTCACTTTCACAGAAGAAAGGTCATATGGCCACTTTCTGTTTTACTATACCCAGTTTATAAATCACTGAATAATGCCCCCTAAATAAATCCGAGACTTACCATATCTAATAATCAAAAGTATAATCTAAGATCAAAATCTCACAGAAATTTAATTTTGTCTTACAAACCACATACTAATTATTTTAATGACACATTCCAATTTAATGCAATGGTTATTTGGAATTCAATACCGCTGACTATTAGAAGGAAAACAAAATTGTCAATATTTAAAAATAGTTTCAAGAAAGATTTTTATTATTATCTTTATTTCTTACTATAAAATGTGTTCTAATAATGGGTGTCTGTCTTAGATTTAAATTTGTTTATTGCAGACTGAAATGATGCAATGAAGAAAGTAATTATGTTTAATGATAATTATTAAATAAAATAAATTGTATGAATGTTCAGTATGTGTGTTAAAATATATATTAAAACTGTGATTACCATTTAATCATTTCTTTTACATGTTATATTTGCTTCGACTGACTATGATTATATTAAGAAGGCTGCATTGTAAATAAGGTGTTACAAATCTGTATATGTCTTAATGTGTTACCTTTTGTAAATAAAGTTGTTATTATCATGATTATTATTATTGTTACTAAAATACCTCTAGTGCCCCTTTCCTGCCATATTAGAGTAGAACCAACATCCACCTAGCTGTACAGCTTCCTCATATGAGAGAGTCCAAAATACCTGATACAGGAAATACCTTGAAGGAATAATGTTAAGAAAAGGATAAAAATATTAATTCAATTTTCTTTGCTTATCTAATCTTTTAAGTACAACAAAGGCAGTAGCAGCTTTCTAAAATAATCATTTTCTTAGTGTATCCGGGGGGCATTAGTGACCTATTTGTTAAGGTCTTTGACTTCAAACCACTTGCCCCTTACCGATGTGGGTTAGAATCCCGACAAGTACTTTGGATCATTTCATGTGAGGAAGCTATCAAACTAGCTTGCAAAATGTCATTATATTATGCAAAATAGCATTTCCCTGTGGACATCTACAAAACTGATACTGATTATGAACTTTGGTCAATATTTGATTTTTATGAAATATTCAGTTTTATTTTGTGTTTAGACTATCAAGGAGTGGGATATAGATTTTGCTCAAATTAATAAATTGACAAATGATTTTGAAAAGATTTGAAAATGTTGAAGACTCTGCCAACTTATAATACAGGATTTACTTTCCACTGACTGACATAATATCAAGAGTAATATTACTTTAATCGAGGTATGTATTGTTTGGTTTTATTAACCTGTCAATTACATACTGATTACTCAGTCGATGCACACAGTATATTAGTCTTCGGTAGATTTTCGGTAAGTTCCGTGAGATGTACGCTTTACGATAGAATTTAATTTAATTTGTATCAATAAACTAAGTGTACTCAGCGTTATAGCGCAATAGGGTAAAACACGAGTTTATAATCTAACTGCCACACGTTTTTTTAAGTTCGAGACCGCGTTGATCCATGTTTTTTTTCTTATTAATACTTTCAACATTATTGAAGCTATATATGATTATTTTATATTGTTCGTTTTGTTTTACATGTATAATGTTTTGCTTAATTTTGTTATGTCTATACTCATTTAAATAACATGTTTAAGAATTCATGTTAAAAAATTAAAACGGATTAAAATCAATAAATTTATTTTCAATGCCGTTAAACACACTATAAATCTGTTCCTTTAAAATATACTGCAAAAATAAAGAAAGAATACTAGTGGCAACAGTAAGGATCGAACCACAGACCTCTCAATTATCAGGCATCTTTACGGACTGTGCTATTGTGAATTAACGAAAACCTTCACTTTAAGCTGGTGTTACTTTCAACCCATGACTTATATACTCCACATTAATTCTCGTAAACTACACGGACCAAACCGAAGTGGGATCGAATATTTAAATGAGTCCTGTAATGTATTCATAATTGACAGGTCAATAAAATCAGACTATACATATCAAAAGTTACTTCCATTTGACTGGGATATTCTAATATAACATTACTTCCCATGGATTGTTTACATCATCATTTACTCTACAACTCAATCTATATGCTCAGTCATTCCCTTTGCCGCCTTAGTGTGTTTGCAATACTCTTAAATTGAATTGATATATTAATAGTAGAGGTATTTTCCATAAACTTTCCTAAGATGTGATTATATACCCTTCTTTTTTGATAAAAGGCCAAAACATTAAGCATAAAAAACAAATGATGTTTCCTTTGTGATGTTTATTTAAACATAAACAATATATCTTACAAGTATAAAGCTTTTGTCATACTCATCAAGTTATTATCCTACACATCATCTTTATCATATTAATCAAATACATTATGTGTATCATTTACATTATGTTTGTCATATCTATCATACACATAATGTTCATTAAACACATCATGCTCATCATATTCATTAAATACATATATGTAATATAAATCCGTGATAGAGGATATAGAATAAATGTATGTTTTATACTTAATTCATTGAACGAGTTGAATAAAATTATATCATACGAGCCTCTGGCGAGCATAATATTATTTTATTCAACGAGTTCAATAAATTCAGTAATAAACTTACACCAATTTAATATTCTATCTATCACATACCAAAAATATAGACCGTTTGAAGTGAAAAAGTCATTTTTCATTGACGTGCCTATAGTGTAACACTAATATTTATCGCGCCTTTACGCTATGTTTATATATAACGCAAAAAAGTCACGCCAAAATATATGCACGACCATGCAATATCAATTTTACGGAGTCTCAAAAACGGCAGGGGTATGTGATAAATAATGTTTAGCATATACATTACGTTGTTATATTTATTCATACAATGTTTATCATACACATAATGTTCATAAGACATTTATCATGCTACACATGTTTAATAAATTAATCAAGTTTATAATATTTTGTTGAAATCAATATTAATATAATTTATTGTATTGTCATATAAAAAACGTGTAACATACTGACTAATGTAACATGATGCAGAAAATTACGAATTTTCAATAGACTTACAAAGCTTATAAAAAGATATAAAGAATGATAAAAAATGCAATAAAACAAACTGAACACATTCTATTTGAACAATGAATGACCTTTCATTTCAAATTTATTGTACTATTTACAATGACCTGCAGACTAGAACATTCTAACACGCTTCTCACTATTCCTCGTATAAAATTGATAGGGCAATAAAATGTTTCATCACATTGATATATTCACAGCATAAAAATGAATGCTTACACGTCATATGACTTCAGATATGAGACATTCGTTTAACAAATGATGTCAGGAAAATTACTTCTACCCTAAAAATAGTTCACTAAAAATAGTTAAACATATTATTATCAATTCTCTTTTTTATTAGCATCTTAAAGCTTGAAATAGATATTATTTATCTTGCATGTAATTAATTAATCAGGCCGATTATATTCCTGCACATTTTATATTGGATTAGAAATGTAAAATGAGTAACTTAGTAATATCTAATATATTAACATTTTACAAACAAAGATACCTTCTTTGGCTTATTAACATTTATCAATATTTGACAATGCTTTCTTTCTTGAAGCCTATTTTACTTGAGGCAAATCATACTGCTTGCCTTTTAGCAACCTTTAATGAAAACAAATGGTACTTCCCATGTTTATTCAGAGCTAGCAGAATTGCCAACTTTTATGTTGAAAACAAACAGTATCATAAACCTTTATTTAGGACAATTATTCTAAAAGAAATGCTGCCAACAATAAATGGTTGTGACCACAATATTTCAAGAGAAATGGATGTCGACTCAATTGTTAAAAAAAGGTGTCACCAAAATTGTTCAAATCAAAGGTTGAAAACCCAATTATTCAAAACAAATGGCTGTCACTTGAATTCTTAAACAAATAGTTTCAAACTCGATTGTTCAAAACAAAAGATGAACACAACATCTGAAATATGAACACTTGCGTGACTAACCAATAAAGAACATGTATTATTCAAACACAAATGGTACTGAAGAACATTATTCAAAACAAACAATAAAGACAACTTTTATTCAAAACAAAGGGTGCTATTAACAGACATTATTATAAGACAATTGCTTAAAGAAATGGTAGTGAACAAAATTATTATCAACCATAAATGTTCAGAACAAATAGTACTGCTTAAAATTAAACAAATACGAATTGGTACTGACTACCAATAAACAAAAACAAATGGTACTGGTGCTGATTTTTTAAAACAAATGGTACCGTACTGATGCTTATTACTCAAATCAAATAGTATTGTCTGACGCCAATTATTCAGAAAGATTTGATAATGACACCAATAATTCAAAACAAATGGTACTTATGCAATTATCCAAAATGATTTCGTACTGATTCTATTTATTCCAAACAAATGATACTGATGCCAATTATCCGAAGCGATTTGGTACTGACACAATTTATTCAAAACAAATGGTACTGACGACCTTTATTATTTAACTGTCGTCTGCTGTTATATGGAACAGCTGATTCCATCTCAGCCATTCCTTGCCCTCTTCTAGCCCTCATGTCTGATCCATAACCTGGGTCTGGATAGTAATAGTCTCTCTCGTCACCATAGTAACTATGCCCTGTGAACTTTCCTTTACCATAAATAGCCTGACCATGACCTTGCTCACCTCCAGCTAGTAGCTGTGAATAACTGTTGTTCTGTTTACCTCCACTTCCTTTTACAGCCTGACTTTCCCTGTATACTGGCCGATTTTGGTTTGCTCCTTGTCTATAACCTTGACCCTGGGACTGTGTCTGCTTCTTCTTATTTTTCTTACCTCCCTTGCTGGCAGGCTCTACTGGTGGAGGTAAATTTAGTTTAACATTCAGATTAAAGTCTTTGGATTTTTTGGTTTTAATTTTTTTACTTTTAATTCTACCATGTTCAACATCGTCAATGAATGTATTAAAATCGGTGTATGTGTCAGGCTTTTCTGCCATAAGTCTTTTTGGTACTGCTATGCCTTCAAAGACGTCTGGTAAAATATATGGCTTTATCCACAGTATATCCGACGTGCTTTCTGACCTGTACTTGATATCCTTCTTAAAGAATAAGAGTCCATCAATCTACAACAGAAAATGACAATTAAATTTCAAAACTATATTGCAATAACTATGAAAATTTCAGACTCTCAATTTAAACAATAAATGTTGAAAACCTTGCATGCATTTCCTTCCCTGGCCACCATTTTTGGTTATTCACGGTATAGTTTATGCAAATAGAAAATCTTTCTCAATCATGTTCATATAAACTGTTAAGACTTGTTTGATTTATAATATTTTTCTTCAAATGCAATTCAAAGTTTGTAACAGAATTTGACTACCTAAGCTCTAAGCGATATACTTTGAAAAATCTTTGTAAAGTCAAGTGATCCTCTCAGCAGTCAATTTTGACCCCAGTTTCATGATTTGATAACACTTACTAGTGGTTTACTATTGAAATCCCAGACACAATATATCCCAGCTTTAGGCTTTGAGAAGACGATTTCTTGAAGCTTTTCCTACATAACTATGTATAATAAAGTGAACCCTGGACTGGATTGGGCCAATTTTGATGATTGAAAACAAACTACAAACTTGTAAAACCTAATATCTTGGTTGAAGGAAAATACAATTTCTAAAGGTTTTCCTATAGATTACTATGCAACTTGGTAATGATCTGATATACTGTTTCACACCAAATATCTAAGCTCCATGCCTAGAAAATCATTACCTCAAATGTTGTCTGCCTCATGCACAAATCAATACCTTCTAATGAACAGTCATACTGATACAGTGGCACAAACTTATACTGAAAAAAAAATCCAAAATTTATGTTTAAAGGGTATATTGAAAACATGATGTAGTGAAATTTTTACCCTTTAAAATCAAATTTTAAACAAACAAAAAACCAACACAACATACACGTTTATTATTTCTTTTGTAGAGTTATCAGACCAACCAGTCCTGGTATAACATCCATTATGACTCTGTACTGGACTGGTCTAAGTAAGGAGTTACAGAAAAATTGTTATCATATACATATAATTAAAATTGGATAAAATACAATGTACATGTATGCAACTTCTTAAAAGTCTGCAATCTTAAAGTTGAAACAAGGGTGCCATAGTCACAAAAGACGCCCGTTTACGAAAGCTTTAGATGGAGATGGGGGCATTATGGATAAGTGTTATCTAGCAAGCAAGTTTTTATCCTTGGCACTGTTTTGTTAAATGAACCTTAAAACAAATCAGTAGGGAAGATAAAAAGTACATGTAATTGTAATTTAATAACTAAAAAATTCTGATTTAAAATTTTATTCTAGGGAAATACATTTCATTACAATTCTTAATCTTTGAATGAGCTGAACTGATATTTACTTAAAAATTAAAATAAATAATTAAATTTCTATGGGAAAGTATTTACATTTGATAAGGTAATTACTGTATGATCTTTATGAACAAATACCAAGTCTACAGAACACCATAGTTATCACAGTTTAGAATCTTGACCAATGAATGAAACATGTGTAAATAAATGTTACATTCTTTAGAACATACTCAAGTCCAAGAAAGAGGATTATTTTATTTGATTAAATTCTATTTTTAGAATTGAAAGTGAAAGTAGATCAAGGGGAGTAATTGTGTAAGTCATTTATGAACAAAGTAATAACTTTGTTGTCGCCCTTTGATTAAATTCTATTTACAAAATCTGGATATTTCATCATCTTTAGTGACCTTGACCTTGTATATATTGACCTAAATTATATGTATCACAGCCATAGTCTTGATAATGACCATTTGTGTTACAATCCCTCAATAAATGATGACTAAATGGTCCATATACACATCTTCATATTTTTATCTGAAATTTGACCTCTATGTGTGACCTTGACCTTGGCCGCAAGGACCTGAATCTTACACGCGACACTCCGCCTCACAATGGTGAACATTTGTGCCAAGTAATATTGAAATCCCTCTATACATGTGGAAGTTTTGCTCCGGACAAGCATTTTTCAATGACCTTTAAGTGTGACCTTGACCTTTGACCTAGAGACCTGGTTCATGTGCGCGACACTGCTCCTCATAGTGGTGAACATTTCTATGAAGTTTCATTAAAATCCCTCCATACATGTAGGAGATATGCTCCGGACAAAATTGGATGCCGCCCGCCCGCCAGGGGCGTTCCCATAATACGTCCCGTTTTTCAAACGGGCGTATAAAACCAAATAATCATAGACAAAGGATGATTTCTACAAACATATTAATTGAGAACAGTTGTTCTTGTATATAAGACTGGATTTTCTAGTGTTTACAATGGTTCTGAGAAATGTTATCTGTAATTTGTGAGTACAGTTTACGTTTATACTATTTAAATATATTTATACCTACCATATTAAGGTCAGTTATATTTTTAAATTCCGGTCTTTTTGAAATTTCTCTTTTCACAAACTTCATTCTGTCCATATACTGATAAGGTAAGAAAAAACAAAATATCAACATTTGATTCTCTTGCAATTGATACATACATATACATTACAACTTTACAGCTATAAAATACATTGACCTTTAATATCCGTCTCACACTGTTAAAATATAAACATTTTTATATGGCATTACATGACAGTACACAGTAGCCTGCAGCAGTATATCTATAAAAGAAATCTAAAGAACGACCTTGAGTTTCTGGTATTTTACCAACAGTGACCTATGATCACTGAAGCCCAAATGTTATTTGCTGTTGTGATCATGACAAACAAAAAGATGACTTTTCAAGACAACGGATTATAAAAATAAATATTAGTCTCTCTTTGAATGTAAATAGAGGATATTGAATGAGTGTAAATTCAATACAGAATTTATTGCACAAGTTGCATAAAATTATATTATGCGAGCCTTTTTTGCAAGCATATTATTTTATTCAACGAGTGCAATAAGTTAAGTAATGGACTTACATGCATTTAATATTCTATTTATCACATACCCAAAATAAATACCGTTTAAAGTGAAATAAGAGTCATTTTTATTAGCTCGACTTTTTTTTTTTTGAAAAAAA